>NW_004797760.1:310268-333579 GCF_000002075.1 Aplysia californica | reverse complement strand
GTGCGTGTGTGTGAGTGTATTGTGTGTGTGTGTGTGTGTGTGTGTGTGTGTGTGTGTGTGTGTGTGTGTGTGTGTGTGTGTGTGTGTGTGCGCGCGCGCGCGCGCGCGTGTGTGTATGTGCTTGCACACTATGGGCGTTAAACCTATACCATTTTATTGTCAATAGTTTGAATCTTAGACAAGAGCCTAATGCTGTATGGGACGTTCTCCTGATTTTTCGTGTTCAATTCCGTTATGTTTTAGACAAATTATGTTCAGAATGTAAGACTCATTAAGGTAGAGTCCGCTCTTTGGCGATTCATGACTGGTTTCGGATTTAGTATATTAAATTATCATTTTGGGGATTAGCTCAACTGAGCACATTCTTACTGTGTTGAAGTTGAACAGTTAAATCAATGCTTTACCAATCTCTCCCTAAGTTTAAATTGGAACCTGTAGAACGTGAGAATACGGGGTTTGTGTTATAAAGTGTAAGCAGTTTTTTGAATAATATACCAAAAGAACCCTCCAACCACTCATCCACCCGTTTTTTCCTTTAAAAAAAACAAAACTAACAAACCCCAAACAAAGCAGAACAAACGCGAACAACATATTATACACTCTAAATATTTTTATACGTCAATCCATTCTCACGTTTTTATCTCTACCGATGTTTCAGTTGCTACCAAGTGGATTCGTCAACTCAGCGGGGGATTAAGCAGTACATGTGAACTAAGTGAAACGCCCCCGCCTTTCTTCCGGTGATATCAATCAGCTTATGGCAGTATTGGCAGTCAATTATGCATGTAATTACTATCGCCACCTTCGCAGCGATTGCTTTTCAATACAAGTATCCTGTTTGTGTATGTGATTGGGAGTGGCAAAACATGTCACAGTTTTAGCGTACGCGATAATATAAAATAACTAGTAAAAGTACCCGTTCTACGAACGGAATAATAATGAAGAAGTATTAGGAAAGTTAAGAAGAGGCTCCCTCTGTAGTGCTTTCTGGACTCCTCTATCTCTTCCTTTCGATTCAATTTGTATTTATCTTGTAATACACAGTCATTTCCACTGAGTGCCCAAACAAACAAACAAAATAAAACAACCTTACACAGGCCTGCAGACAGGAGGCTGGCAGTCATAAATCTTAACTAATTGATCGACGCACTTGGGCAGGCGATCACTTGTGTACATGTATAGGCCCTGCCCTACTCTTGTCTATGTTTGTGTATGTGTGAGTCAGTGTGAGTGTATTGTGTGTGTGTGAATGTGTTGTGTGTGTGTGTGTGTGTGTGCATCGTGTGTGTGTGTGTGTGTTGTGTGTGTGCGTGTGTGTGAGTGTATTGTGTGTGTGTGTGCGCGCGTGTGTATGTGCTGCGTATGTGTGAGTGAGTGTGTGTGTGTGTGTGTGTGTGTGTGTGTGTGTGTGTGTGTGTGTGTGTGTGTGTGTGTGTGTGTGTGTGTGTCCTTCCATCCTTTCAACAAACAGTACACAGCGTACATTTTCGAAGTCCTATCACCAGAAGTACTTCATATGGTCTACTTCCGAACTACAACCTACAACTACCATAAACTCTATCCTATTTCATCATGGCACAGGTTTTGCTAATCACAGTCAGAGACACCCCAAGGTATAACATCAAGATGACTCACAACGGACAAAATTACATTACGTGGGACTGCTTTTTGGTGTCGCGTGCAGTCAAACCCCGTTATACCGCCTACCTTGGGACGAGCATAAAGTTGGCGGTACAACGGGGCTGGCTGGTGGTACAAGGAGATTTTCATGTCCTCTATTAAATATATTATTATGCAGCACCGACTGTCAGACGTCAAGGGATCTTGTTTAAGGGGGGAGGGGCTACACCTGAAGGCTATCTCGCTTATTACTGGACCGAATTTGACCAAATTTCACACATATAACAAGCATAGTAAGGAGTCTTAAAACCCGCAATCAAATTTGAGAAAAAAGTTTCGTTTCCATGGATACGCTGCCATATAATATTGGATTTTATTGACAGGTCTTACGTAATGAATACCGCACTTATCGCTCATGGAAATTAATTGGGGTTTTTTGCATGCGTGTTCACAAACATTAGATCTAAAAATTTGTCTGTTGTTTTTTTTCTAATCGAATTAGAAATTTTTAATGAATTTTTTTCCTGAGGTAGCATTCAAGTTTGCGAAAAACCGTGAAAATCCACACTCCACAGACCACCAACAAAGATGTATTCCATACATCAAAATTCAACAGACTTATTTTTAGTATTACCTCTTCTCTTCATTCTGTGAAAATTTCATGAAGATTGGATGAAAAATGGTAGAGTTATTAAATAAAGAATAGAGAAAAGTCGCGTTTTGAGAAAACGGCCGATAAAGAAAAATAAAATACTGACTTTATGAGGAAATGGCGGTTACAAGCATGACCGGTATGGGAAAAAAATACGGTTTTGGGGGATTCTTAATCTTATGCGATGGAATAGTTGCAGGAGAGGCTGAGGAAGCTAAAAATGCCTACAACTCAAATTCCATGATTTTGAGCCGAATTTTGACTTTGGGGGGTGTAGCCCCCCCCCCCCCCCCCCCCCCCCCCCCCTTAAACTATCACTAGATGAAGTAATGAGTACACATTAATACATGTATGCTAGTTTATCCTTTTGGTGCCGGTGCCCATGCTGTGTGTAGCCTACACATTTAAATACTCGTTTATCCATTGGTGCTGAGGACACTCCGCGCGTCCATTTTAAATGAACACACGTTGAACAGAACTCGAATGAACTTTCCGTTTGTAATATAGGCCTACATGTACAAAACAATTTTGGACGGGCGGTCACTGGGATTTCCCCATAACCCTATACGTACGTCATGTTTTACTATCGTATCCATACGACGTGGGGAACTCTGTGCAACCACTTAACCCTCTCCGTACGTCGTGTTTTACTATCGTATTCATACGATGTGGTTAACTCTGTTCCACCACTTAACCCTGTACGTACGTCGTGTTTTACTATCGTATTCACACGACGTGGGGAACTCTGTGCCACCACTTTCAAAGAGGAAATTTACTTGTTAATCCGATCCGTACACTTTGCATAGCAGTCTGTCTAGAATCAAGTAATCTAAAATGTGAAGAATACAAACCTGGGGGTACAAAATTACCCCCAGGGCGTACGAGGGTTTAACCAAGGCACTCTAACCCAACCCCTCCTGAAAAACGTTAGACTGCAACGCACTGCTTCTTTCGTGTCATGTTACATTATAAAACATTATCGGCCATTATTTCGTCTTTGTAAATTAAATCAAATATTCCTTCGGGATAAAAAGTGTTGGGTTTTTTTTTCTTTTTCTACCCAAAACTGAAATACAACAGTGTTGGGTATCATGATCGCAGTGTTGTATTGTAGGCTTATGTACTTGTGCTTGTTGCGGTTGCTTTTGGTCCAAGTCCAATAGTCTTTGGATATAAGATACATTGTACATAATTTTAGATGTTTTTAGTTTTAGTAGAGGTTTTACCGCGCTCGCAACTGCATAAGGTCATTTGGGCGCCAAGGGGTGGATGTCAACAGAGAAGTCCTTACAGTACAGGGAATCAGACTTGCTCTACTCACCTCTCTAGCTTTAACAGCACAAAGTCTGCTCCGACTATCAAGGCACCCCGGAAATAGCGGGTCACAAGAGTGTGACAAACATACAAAAGAAGTAGAGGAAAATGACGATAGTACTGATAAGGAAAGAAAAAGCAGCAGTTCCCTGTTGTAGTTCAGGCACAGTTATGAGCATGACATTGTCGGATCAGCCCATTTACAATTCTACTGTGCATGAACGAGAAATCCCCCCTCTCCCCCCTTTTGGGAATGGCCTAAAAAGACACTTGAGTCAGAGACACCGCCCCATGGGGTAGATGTTTTACGCCCTCATCAACACAACAATTTTAGACAATTTATAGAAGGCCAACTGCTACGACCTTCCATGTCAGCAGACAGAAATAGATACGGTAGTCGTATCATGCTTCATCAATACCAGCTGTGTTGTGGTGTAATTTTTTTTTTTGGATCTAGGTGTGTCAGTTGAGTGGGGAAAAAAAATTCATCGTCGGATGACGAGCCCATTCTTGGAATCACTCTAGAACTAGATATATATCTAGATTAGATTTATGCAAGCGCGAGCTTAAAAGGAGCGGCAAGCGAACACCTACTGGCGCCTGTCAGCGAAGATCTTCAGCCGCTTCAGTTAAAGATTTCTCTATGTTCTCGCCCTAAGACAACAACTTTCTTCCTCAAAAATGGGTGGCCATCTGAGTCTGAGACATTCTTGACTGTATATAAATGTAACAAATGCAAAAGCCCTATGCCATCAAGAACCTAAAGACTAAAGTTGATGACCCCTCAAACCTAGCACACGCTAAAAGAAGAGAAAAAAAAAGTTTTTAGTAGAGGTTTTTCGGCGCTCCCAACTGCATGAGGTCATATGAGCGCCAGAAGATTAGAGGTGTTACAAGAGAGTAACAAACATAAAAAAGAAGAAGGGGAGATAAGGACGACAGATGTTTGATAGGACAGAAGAAGCAGCAGAAAAAAAAGACCAGGTCATCACTTAAGTTCATAAAACAATGTAACACAAGATATAACAATACTATATAAACAACCCAGATTTAATAATCAAATGACATGCATCACATTCCCTAAACAGCCAGTATGTAAAAAGCATAAACATACAAACGTGTGCTTGCTTGTGCGTGCGCACCAACAACAGCCATACAAAACAAAGTATGCCACACTCAGGTTTGGTGGAGTTCTGGCAAAATTGCAATATTTCAAGTACAGTTCCTTTTGTCACAGCATAATACAAAAAGTGAACAACAGCTTTCAACATTCACAACAATCTGACACCACACGTTACACAACAAATTCAACACTGCTAAGCTAACAAGAGAACAAGGAATACAACATGAACATAAAACAATGTACTGAGAGACAACTGCATGCAAATATATATTCCATGAGTTTCTGAGATAAATGGAAACCTCAATAGACAGTATCCTTGAAAACAAAATAACACCCAATCCTGAATCATAACTAAAGACAATATAAATAATCAAAGATAGTGAGGTAACGGCTATGTAAAAAGGTGCAATATTAGGATAGTATAAATAAAAATGTAAACAGTGCCATTCATTATTCATCAATAAAAAGTCTGACTGGATATCCAGTAAACATTGATCCCTTCATAAAACAGCTGACCTCATTGTAATTTTTATTCAACACTAAAATTACTGAACATGCCCTTGTGCCAATTTTAGAAATAATGAAAATCATGTGAAAATGAAAAGGCACACATCTCAGCTGAAAATATTTTAATCAGTAACTGCTCATAACTTTTTAGATTTTTGTCCCATTCGAGATAATAAATGGACATAATGAAGGGACTTCATACAGAAATAGATTTAACTAACTGCTGCCCTATTATGCTAACAAGATACCATCACATAGGAGTGCCATGTGATGGGGATAGGCATAATGGTACATGGAAAGATGTGACAACATTCAACAAGCTTGAAATGCTTTTAGTACCTTTGAGGGCTGCCTGCTTTGAAAACTAAATCTCCTCTTCCCCCACCTCCATTGATCAGGAAACACATTATCCTTTATCATGTCAAGTAATGTTTTCCCTGGCAATCGGTCATAATACACCCTGTTACAGTGGTAAGTATATACAACAAGTACTCGCTTAGAACACGACCTCATGTAGAATATGAGGAGGGGGTGGACTCCAAAATCAGCCAATTTTTGTAGGTAGTACATATAATATGGAGTCAAATTCTGACACGACGGAGGGGCAAAACAAGAGTCAATTCAAGTAGCCTACTAATCAGACAAATGTTCAGAATATTAAGTACAAAACCCATGAAAACGGCCCAATTAATAATAATCAACCCAGTGTTTATTTCATATCACTCAGCAACAATTAAAACAAATATGTTGTCCCAGAAGGGTTAACGTCGCTCGCACAACACACAGGGAGTACTCTTGGACCTCATTTTTTGGAAACAGTTCATTCGTATTATAGGCGAGTTTTTGTGGCAACATATCCACCAGATCAGACTAGACTGTCCTTTGCGATCATAAAATAGGAAATTCTTGTTGTTAACCTGCAACTGTTTGGCAAGACTTCAGCCGATATAGTATATATATAGCACGTTTGTTCTTTCGTTTAAATCAGACATAACTCTCCACTTCATTCTCTCATCTTGTTCTTGACACATCTTCCCCCTTAAAATTTCAAACAACAATCCAAGCATCCATTTTCCTTGAGTTTTATTGAGGACACAAATCACACTCTCACTCAAAGAATTTGATGTGGGTTTTTTTTAAGTTATAAAAATGACGGTACAAAAATGGCGTCTAAATTTAAGACTGAATACCATTCATCTTGTACACCAAGGGTGCTTTGCTTTGTTCCTGAGTCATTATAATGGAAAATCAATTATTATTGCACGTTCTTCACACATGCAGGTAATGAAAAAAAACCACACAAATATTCACAGCACCATTTTGGAAAAGCAAAGGAAAATATTATGTCTTATCATTATCTAAGACTGGATGGTTAAAAAGAAAAAAGTGAAAACAAGACATTTCAAACTGAAAAAAACCAATGTGCACAGCGGAACCAGATCCTTATATCTGAGAACAGAATTCAAAGCTGAAAACAACAGTGGGGTGTCAGGAGACAGCATGCAACCCTGACAGCAATGTATAGAAACGGACAAATACATAATTACGGAAGACAATCAAGGCAGCGTTGCCTAGAAAGTCAATTTATTTCATTTATAGATACTCTGGGTTTCATTATGATAATCACGGTAATCCAAATAAATTGAGACTTATGAAATATGCTTGATAGCAAACTTGGAAGGAAGAACTATTGTTGAGGCATGTTGGTATTACAATAGTTACTTCCACTCTCACCTGTGAATGCTGCCAGTCATGTAAAAAGACTGGGCTCTCAAGCTTTGTGATGTACAGAAACAAACGCATACATAATTTGGTAAAACAATCAAATCAGCCTCTCCTAAGAGGACTTATTTCATTTACAGATACTGGTACTCTCGGTTTCATAATGGTAATCACGGTAATGCAAACAAATTGAGACTTATGAAATATGCACTACTGAAAAGTTAGAAGGTGGAACTATCGTCAAGGCATGTTGGTATTACAACAGTTACTTCCACGGTCACCTGTGAACAGCACAAATCATACATAAAAACAGTGGATTTCCATGCTTTATGCCGACTTGTTAACATTAGTCGTCCCAGGCTGGTTATTTTTTCGTTGAATGAAAAGAGAGATTGCCTTATTATGTGATCCAGTTTAAAGTTGAACAAACATAAAGAATCATTCCCATGACAGCAATAATAACTAAATTATCGTACTCAGAAGAAAAAAAAGTCCTAATCCATAAACGAAAAAGTGCTGTAAAACTGACCTTATTCAGCTCAGAGAAATGGCCACGTGAAATATACTTTCTACACAGAAACAATTGAACGGATGTTTTTTCATAATCAAGTGAAATACATAAAAATGACAACAGATCATAAGCCTAGTAGGCCTCCACAAAAATTGCTCATTTCAGAGCTGCTAATAATCAAAAGCATTTTGTTCAAAAAGTTTGATTTTGAAAAACATTTGAAAGAGATAACATCACTCCAAGTTATTAAAAAGTAAAAATCAACATTTTCACTCAAGTTCTTTCGCCAGAATTCAAACTTGGCAGAGTTCAGACATGTTGAATGTATATCTTTCTTTGTTATAAGCACCCGTTGACGACAAAGAGAACAAAATGGTCCCATTGACAACTTGATACATAAAAATGCTACTGACACAAACGTTTCAATGAAATACTAAGGTTGTTTTGAGGTTCCTCTTGTTTTGCTGCTATTTGAAGAGTTGGTCGTTGGGTGTGGAGATGTCAAAGCTGTCAGTCGGTCTCTCGCATGCTTCAATAAAGTCTCCAGGTCACTCTGAGGGGGGAAGAAAAACTTGTGTAGCTTTTCAAACCATTTACCTAAACGGACTAAAGTAGTTAATTTATAGAAAGTAGAGCACTTGGAACAGCCAAGGCTACATGAGAGAAGAGGGTAGAAAACAATAACAATGAACAACCAGTTTGAGTGAGAAACGGTTAGGTTCTCGGACTCGCAACCGTAAGGTCGTGGGTTCAAATCCCGTCAGGGGCCTGACGTTGTGTCCTTGGGAAAGGCACTTCGCACACATTTTCCTCACTTCACCCAGGTGGAAATGGGTACCCGGCTATAGACAGTGAACAATCTTGTCAGTTTGATAGTGTTTGAGCGCGTGAAATCCGCAGCTTGCACTGTATGCTTCCGCGGAAACCGAGAATGTTACAGAGTGTTCTCAGACGGTCTGCTGGGGTAATAATAGTTGTAAAGTGCATAGAGCAAGCTCTTGAGCATGGATATGCGCTATATAAATGCAATTATTATTATCATTATTATTATCAAAGTATCATAGTGGCAAGCAACAAAGAACACTGTAGTACAATAACATCAGCACTTGCGTTATCTTGGATGTCACAGCATCCCTGGATTCATCCAAGGGATAGAGAAATATGAGAGGTCAACTCTATTGCACTGGATTTTATTTCCCCCCTCCAGATTTTGAAGGTCAGACAACATGTGAAGCGTGCTGACAAGATGAGTTACTTCTCGCAATCAACAAAAGGGGATATTGGCCAAAAATCAACACTAAGGTCAAATTCGTAGATTTTCTACAGATGCCAAATTCCTTATGTTTAGCATGCCTCTTGATATTTCATACTTATACATTGTAAAAACCCCACCTAAAAAGTGTGAAGTATTTATTTCCGTAAGGCTTGAATCCGGGAAGTAACTCATTTAGTCACTACACAACACATAGAAACAATGCTTCTGTGAAAATGGCGTTTTGTTTGCTTTTGTGTATGTTGTCTGCTATCTCAATTGCCTTTGCTTCCACCTTGGAAGTTGGTTGAGCACTCTCATATTGCTACTTTTAGATTGTCTTTCGTAAAGCTTTTAAAATGGAAGCAAGGCTACCATTGTATAATCATCTCTTGATTGAACACAATTCGCCACAGCGCTAACAAAATGGCACATCTCATTTTTGCTACTTTTGAGATAAATGAAAAAAACTATTGAACTAGACTACGACCTATTTATCATCCAAGCATTTTTGTGTTGATTTTACCAAAAGGTAGATACAGTACTGTATCACCAAACTAAATTGTGGTTAGTTGATTTATTTCGGGAAAAGTAATCAAGTACCTAATTGACATTGAAGAAGAAAACAACGGCTGGCCAGCTGTATTTTGGCACAACTCTGAGTTAAGCCATTTTGCTAGCACAATGACGAAATGTTTGGTTCCCCACTCAATATTATTGTCTGCTGTAATAGGACGGTTGCCTATCCTACTGCTTCGCCTCTACTGCAACTGGCACTACCGCTACCCTGTTACAACTAATATTTTTGCTATTTTCATCATATTTCGATTAGACAGAATCCATCCAAGCTGTAGATCGTTGTGAGTTTGTATGTGCGTATGTGCATAATATGTACTTATGTGTGTATGTACGTGTGTGTGGTGCGTGCGTGAGTGAATATGTGTTTGCACGAGTATGTAACACTATGTACCTTTAAAATTGATTTGTAAATCCATAATATGTATCATGTTAAGCGCATAGAGCATTGCATAAGTGGATATGCGCTATATAATTGCAATCCATTATTCATTATTATTATTATTACTGCTTCATCTGTATTTGCTACTATTACCATTACCACAATTCCTGTTGCTCCAACGAATACTCTGTTACTGCTATTACTACTACAACTAGTCATGTTACTACTACTGTTACCACTACCACTACCTCTACTACTGCGTCTACAACTAGTTCTGATCCTACAACCACTGTTACTTCTAATATAGTGTAAAGCGCATAGAGCCTGCTGTTGAGCAGGGATATGCGCTATACAAATGCTATCTATTATTATTATTATTATTATTATTACTACACAGTTATGCTACTACCATCACTACTACCAGCACAAACTCTTTCTCTACTTCTACTATTACGACTAGTTCTACGAAAAGTGCTTCCGTTTTCACTATTTTACTATCTCTACAAGTACATGAAGTTGTCCTCCTCCTCCACGGCCTACTACTCCGCTACTGCCATTACTGTTGGAACTAGTTCTACAGTCACTACTGCTACTACTGTTGGAACTAGTTCTACAGTCACTACTGCCATTACTGTTGGAACTAGTTCTACAGTCGCTACTGCCATTACTGTTGGAACTAGTTCTACAGTCGCTACTGCCATTACTGTTGGAACTAGTTCTACAGTCACTACTGCCATTACTGTTGGAACTAGTTCTACAGTCACTACTGCCATTACTGTTGGAACTAGTTCTACAGTCACTACTGCCATTACTGTTGGAACTAGTTCTACAGTCACTACTGCCATTACTGTTGGAACTAGTTCTACAGTCGCTACTGCCATTACTGTTGGAACTAGTTCTACAGTCGCTACTGCCATTACTGTTGGAACTAGTTCTACAGTCACTACTGCTACTACTATTACTAAAGTAATGCTCAATTGTTACCTGACTGTATCGAACAAACAGACGAGTCGACTTTGCCGTCTTCTTCCTCTGGATGTGTCGCAGACCATGATCCAAACACAGCACTTGTTCTTCTTGCTCATTTAATACCTGCACAAATAGAGTCAACTCATATTTATAGGCAAGTGAGGGAGTATATTATTATATCTGAAAAAGGCCAAAAGTTACAGAACAGGTAGGCCTACACATGAAAATGATTAGCAACTTTTAGTGCACGACAAATTAATAAGACAATAATGAGTAGTAGCATCCCTGAAAATCTTCTGATGATGAAGAAAGTGAGCAGCAGCAAACACCGACAACTACGGTGAGGACTTACCATTGACAGGTAGCAGATTCTTTCACACACTTCACACACTTTGTCTTCTTCCACCACCACAGGGCGCTTCTTGCCCATGCTCGAGGCTGGCGGAGGGGACTCGCTGAAGACAGCTCGCTTCTCACTGCGCAGGCCAGCAGCCAAGAGCTGAGTTCTCATGTCTAGCTCTTTGTACCTGGGTAGTAATTGTTTGTTTTAGTAAGTGTTTTACGACACTTGCAAGACAATAAGTTCATAAAGGAGCCGAAGATTAGATTTAGTTTAGTTTTAGTAGAGGTTTTACGGCGTTTGCAACTGCATAAGGTCATATGAGCGCCAGAAGATTAGATGTGTTACAAGAGAGTAACAAACACGAAAAAGGAGAGATAAGGACGATAGATGTTAGACAGGAAAGAAAGAGCAAACAACACCAAAGTACCTGTCACCACCCACATCTGAGTAGAAAAGAGAGTTCAGGTTAGACAGAGTAATGAAAAGTAGTAAGGAGAGAGCAGGTAAGTTAGAGAAATGAGAAACAATTCAGCACAATAATGGCCATTCACAGCTGGGAAAAAGCAAGACAGACAGACAGACAAACAGACAGACAGACAGACAGACAGACAGAAATGACAAAGGCAAGTAAAGAAGTACGGTAGGCCCCACTTGACGTAGAACCAACCAGTGGCAACCTGTAACCACCCGCAATAAGGACAGAAATTGCATCAGTTACATTAATCACAACAGGGGATGATACTCTTACCTCATTTTGTTCAACATTTACTTAAACATAGTAGCAAATTTGCAAATCAACATTTTAATGTGACATAGGGACTAAAATACAGACAGACAATATCTGAACATAGACTTCAGTGAAGGACTAAAATACAGACAGACAATATCTGAACATAGACTCCAGTGAAGGACTAAAATACAGACAGACAATATCTGAACATAGACTCCAGTGAAACAAAAGTAAGAAAAACTAAGCACAGAGTGCTTTGGCAAACAGAGAAATTTGCTTCTACTTCTGAGAACGAGGAAGAAGAAATTTGCTTTTACTTGCGAGAACGAGGAAGAAGAAATTTGCTTTTACTTGCAAGAACGAGGAAGAAGAAATTTGCTTCTACTCACACACAAGAAGAGAGCAAGGGCAGAGCTTCAGTAAGTGTGTCGGCATCCACTGTGTCGTCTTGTGCCAAGTTACACAGTAACGCACACATTGAGAACAGCTCCTTTTCTCCACTGCGTGTCAAGGCCTGAAATGTACAAGAACTTCTCATGTTGGTGGCACTGATTGGTTGTGGATGGTGGTTCGACATGGTCTCACCCACATGTCGTTAGCACGGGCAGATTATATCACACATAAAACAAAAAATAAGTTGAAATGGTAGATCACACTAGAGAATCCAACAATCAGCTGCTTCAGATAGGAGCCAAAACTGCATTTTTCCAAAATTCAATTCTAAGTGGGCCTATCTCATTGCCAGAATAAATTTCAATCTACCAAATAGTAATATTGCTGTTGAGGCAACAGGTTAAAGGAAAATTCATTCAAGGTAAAAAGCATTTACAAGGGTATGAAACAAAGAGTAAAATCAATTTAAAAAATCAATTTCTGGGTTCTGCTATGACAAAAGGCAGAGAATGTTCAAACCAAACTCAATCCTCAGCTTCTAATCACTATTAAACATGAGATCAGGCAGTGGTGGGAAGTATGTAAATGTTTTAGTTTTAGTAAGAGTTTTACAGCACTTGCAACACAATAAGGTCATATAAGTGCCGAAGATTAGAGGTGTTACAAGAGAGTAACGAACATAAAAAAGGAGGAGAGATAAGGACGATAGATGTTTGAAAGGAAAGAAGAAGCAAACCACACTAGAGCACCCGCCAATCACCCACTGGGAGTGTAAATGAAGAAAGGGAACTTACATTTGAAGCATCCATGCCACTTGACATCCACTTGTGAGTTGCAAAGTGCACACTCTCCGAAACACTGAGGCCACAGGTGACTGTACCTGTGTAGGCTCCTGAGAACACCACCACAAACTCCCGAGCGTTGTGCACACATCTTTCAACTTTGACACCTTTCTCTCTCAGAAGACGAGGGTGAACCTGAAGTAGTTAAAAACACAAAGTAATTAGCTAAGTTCTCCAAAGCGTTTAAGGAAAACTAACAAAATAGGACACTTGCTTGAACAACTTGACACCATTTCTCAGTACAGGGTTCTACAAGAAACCAAAGAATTGAGAGTATAAGCATTTGCATAGACATCACATTATATACTGAAATATATATGTGAGGCAGCGGGGTGGAATCAGGCTCTCGTCAATTTTTGGGCATGTAGAGTTATTGGTATAATCTTAAAGTTTGCTCACTTGTCTTTATTTGGATTTTAAAAAATATCCGTTTATCTTAAATACAAGTCGAGATATTTGAGAATAAAGAAGTTGGGGGTCACCTGTTTTCAGGGGTAAAATTAGTGAGAAAATGGCCGCCAAAGATTAGTTATTTCCTTCGCTTAAGAGTGCGGGGTAACTGAAAATTTACATCTTTTGTGCCGTTAGTCAACATTTTTCAGAAAAATCCACCCAGAAATGAGTTCTTTAATGGGCATGAAAGGTGTTGAGCCTAAAAACAAAAATTTGGTAAAAATTCACAAACCTGCGGAAAAATGCAAGTTTCTTCATTTTTATTATTTTGACGAGAGCCTGATTCCACCACGCTGCCTCACATATACAGTCACGCAGCTGTTTGACAAATCTATACAGGTGTTCAAGAAAACAGTATTGCCAATACAAATCAATTATGGCAGTTAAGTCAGAGAATAACATTGTACGACCAATCCGTGACTTTGAGTTTTGAGTGTTCGTGTCATCAGTGCCCTTATGCAAACACTTTTATATTTAGTACAACATAATTATGAACACTCACACCCACAAATACACTCACAAGTTATTATATATTACATATCATTAATATCTTACATATCATTAATTTATTACATATCATTAATATATTACATATCATTAATATATTAAACAAAAATTGTAAAACTAAGTTACCATGACACAATCCTCTTTCAGCCATTTTGGTTTGTTGACAATCAAGGAAGACGCAATCTCTAACATAGCTGAGCGGAACTTACAACGATGAGATTTTGGAATGCAATACCTGCGAATATAGAAATGGGAAATTATTTTTACTCCATCATCGAGAACAATAAATAATAACACATTTCATATCATATGGCTTGTCGAGTTTGAGTTTAGTTAGTTTTAGTAGAGGTTTCACGGCACTTGCAACTGCATAAGGTCATATGAGCGCCAGAAGATTAGAGGTGTTACAAGAGAGTAACAAACATAAAAAAGAAGAAGGGGAGATAAGGACAATAGATGTTTGATCGGAAAGAAGAAGCAAACCACACCAGAGCACCCGTCAACCACCCACAGTTTGAGTTTGAGTAAGTGTTTTTTGGGTTGTTTTTTTTAAGTAGAGGGTTTTACGGCGCTTGCAACTGCATAAGGTCATATGAGCGCCAAGGGTTGGGTGTCAACAGAGAAGTCTTTATAGGGAATGAGACTTATTCAGCTCACCTCACTAGCTTCAACAGCACAAGGTCTGCTTCGACTATCAAGGAACCCCGGAAATAGCAGGTCACAAGAGAGTGACAAACATACAAAAGAAGTAGAGGGAAATGACAATAGTAAGGATTAGGAAAGAAAAAGCAGCAGTTCTCTATTGTAGATCAGGCACGGTTATGAGCGTGACATGAATCGGCCCATTTACAATTCTACTGTGCTTGAACGAGAAATGTCCCCCTTTCGGAAATGGCCTAAAGACACTACAGTCAGTGGCACTGCCCTGGGGGTATGAGTAAGTGTTTGACGTTCTAGTAAGAGTTTTACAGCACTTGCAACACAATAAAGTCATATAAGTGCCGAAGATTAGAGGCGTTACAAGAGAGTAACAAACACAAAAAAGAAGGAGGGGAGATAGAGACGATAGATTTTTTATAGGAAAGAAGGAGCAAACCGCACCAGAGCACCCGCCAACCACCCACAGTGTTTGACGGCACTTGCAGCACAAATACATCACAAAAGTTATAAGTGCCTAAGATTCGAGGTGTTACTAAAGCGTAACATATCAAGTGAAGGAAGTGAAGTAAGGATGATGGATGTTACGATAGGAAAGAAGGAGCGAAACACACCTGAGGGGTTGCCAACCACCCTCAAAATGGATTATCAAAAATACAATAACAACCAATTTATTTCTATTATTCACTAAACCAAAAAGTACCACTACACAGGAACAGAGATTAAAAAACAAAACACAAAAGAAATGAAAGTCAGCAAAGGAAAAAAGAATTATTACAAAAACATAACAAAACAAAATGAATATCAGCAATGAAACTACAAATCATTACCAGATAATGTCGGCCCCAGTGTGCAGGTACTGAAGGTAGGGCAGAGAGTGGGGGTCCGTGGACCAACAGGAGGTGGAGAAGAGCATGCCCATGTGCAAGGTGGGGATGGTCGTGCCCGGAACCAGGCCCAGGTACTTCAGGACACAGTTCTCGTTCTCTGGGACATTGTTCAGATTCCAGGGGTGCCTACAATAAATTATTGCGAGCATTTTTAGGTTTTTGACTTTCATTGTAATAAGCCTTTTTGGCTTGCACTGATTGAATCCAGTGCAGGGCATTGTTGTTCACTGACGTAATATTTTATACATAACAATAATATGTAAAAATTGTTCCTCTGTATTGCAACATCATTTGTAGTATATATAAAATATACAAAGATATATGTTAAGATTACGTTGCAGGTAATTTAGTGTAGTAGGTCTTCTGCTTAACTCTTTCCCTCTTTTCCATACCTTGAATAAAGGATGCTAGTACGCTCAAACAAAAAGCACTGTAAGCAATGACTTTTCAACATCATAATAATAATAAATAGCATTTGTATAGCGCATATCCCCGCTCAACAGCAGGCTCTATTCGCTTTACACTATATTATTACCCCAGCAGACCACAGAACACTCCGAAACATTCTCAGCTTCCCGGGAAGCATACAGTGCAAGCAGCTGATTAAGCGCTCAAACACTAACAAACTGACAAGATCTTACGCTGTCTATAGCCGGGTACCCATTCCCACCTGGGTGAAGTGAGGAAAATTCGTGTAAAGTGCCTTTCCCAAGGACACAACGTCGGGCCCCTCACGGGATTCGAACCCACGACCTTGCGGTTGCGAGTCCAAGAGCCTAACCATTAGGCCACAGACGCCACACATTTCAAATATATCCGAACTGAGTCTTTCCATTCTCCCGTACCTTGAATATGTGCTATCTTTGCGGGTGGGGAAAGCGCTGGCTTGAGCTCGGGTGTTGATGTGGCCACACTGCACAGCCACGTGTTTGTCTCGCTCCTCAACAATTTGCCAGTACTGGGACTTTGGGAAAAGAAAACAAACCCCCTAAAAAAACAAACCTATTGGCATGCATGACAAAAAAGGGAGAAGAATCACTTATTTTTAGGCGTGCCATTTCTGCTGAAAAATATCCCATAAAGTGCTTTGATCACATAAAAATAATTCTGTACAATTATGAAAAATGATTTACCAGCATTGCATTTGTTACAGCAAATAGCTCGTGACATGGAATATAAGAAGTACAGTTTTGAGAAAATAAAATACATAGAAAGGGGAAATGGTTTCAAAATATATAAAAATTATACATATTGTTTAAACACGGCACTGACAAAAATAGTACCTTTTTGCACAAAATAAGGCACAAACATTCTTTCACTGCTCCTAAAGGCATGAGGATTACAGGAGTCCTTTCTCTTAAACCTTTCTCTTCTCACATGCATACAAATACAAACATACACCCACCGAATTCTGTGCACACACACACTGTGGTGCACAAGCATAAGAGCATACAGACAGACACACACAGACACACTGACACACACAGACACATGCACAAATACACAAACATATACACTGGCACCCAAAACCATGGCCAAACACAAATACACTGATCTCTCTCATCAGCTGATCTTAAAAAAAAAGACTTACTTCAACCTGATTCGGTGTTGGATCCTCTTTAAACCACATGGACTGGACATTCCGAGCTATTCTGTTGAACCAGTTCACAGACATAGATTTCCCCTGTAGACAAAGAATCCAGGATAGTCCACTCGCTCACTCACAAAGTCTCTCTACTTTTTTTTACCTACACTTTGCCTATCTTCTTGTAAGAGCTTTCACATTTCTTAATCCAATCCGTAGGTCGTGTTTTACTATCGTATCCATTAGACGTGGGGAACTCTGTGCCACCACTTTCCAAAGAGGAAATTTACTCGTTAATCCGATCCGTACGCTTTGCATAGCAGTCTGTCAAAATGATTTTTTGAGAAATACCGTACTGAAAGTTTCAAAGAGATCTTCGTACTCAAAGTATTCTAAAATGTGAAGAATAAAAGCCGGGGGTAAAAATGACCCCAGGGCCTACGGATAGGGTTAATAAATGCTACCGATAAGCAATGATCTCTTAAATGTTTATAACATCTTTGTTACAATCTTTAACCCTTTGCTTTCTGCTTTTTCCCTAAAAATGCAAAAGCTGGTCACCCATGGAAGGCAAAGAGTTACCACTCTGGCTGCTACCCCCTCCGCAACTGTTGATGGTAGCCCAGCCATAGCCAGTGCCACCCTATCCCTTGTGGGCTTGTCATTTAAAAAATTGTAATGATCCACAGATGAGTGTAAGTGACTGCTGGCAGCAGCCATGCATTTCTACTAAAATTTGTATGCCAATCTTGGTACTTTGGATAGGGGTGGGGGAGAAAAAGGAATCATTCTCACTCTGACAATAGCATCATCCTCAACAGACTGCAGCTCATGAATGGCCTTGACCTCTTCCTCCAGTTGTTGCTTCTCCTCCTCGGCAAGAGTCGCATACGGCAAGATGTGACGGCAGTAGATGTCATACAGCCTTGTCGTGCGGTCCATGGCCTGTACGACACAACAAAAAGGGATTGGCAACGGTGAGATACTTCTGGGCATGGAAATGAAACTTGTGTAGAGCTATATAAAGAAATTCATCTGAAGGCAGACCTCACCGGTACATCTGCCTCGGGCAGGCTGGTCTCTTATGGGTACTTTAGGGGGTTTTTTTTTGGTTTTTTTTGTTGGGTTTTTTTGTTGCTTCTTTTTGTATAAGAGTTTTACGGCACTTTCAACACAGTTAGATCATATTAAATGCTGAAGATTAGTTACAAGAGTGTAACAAATATGAAAAAGAAGGGAGGCAAGACAATGACGATAGACGTTTGACAGGAAAGAAGGAGCAAACCACACCAGAGCACCCACCAACCATCCACCTCTGAAAATTGAGGATGTAGAAGAGACACAAACCTGTTTAGGAATGTTCATGATGTCCACTATCCTGGCCCAGTGTTTCTTGTCGGCCATCTTGCTGAGTACACCTGCTTCCTCAACCAACTGGTACAGTTGCGGCAGATCCACCTCCACACCACCTATCTGCAAAACAAGAAAGAAAAAAAAAAAGAACTTGCTTACTGGAAAACTTACTTTCAAGAACCAATCATCATCATCATTGTCATCACAGCCTTTCTCACTCTGTGTAGACCATCAACAAACATTTTCCATCTTTCCCCATCCTGGACTAGCCTCTTGATATTATTCCATATCTTCCCACTTTAGAGTACATCATTCTTTGTATCTCTTCTCCAGGTTCCACATGGCCTTCCCTTGATCTCTTACCCTGTGGATTCCAATCCAACACTTTCAGTAGCCTTTCACTATTTTCATTGAACTGGACAGGAAGTCCTATGCTAACAGGAAAGGAATAAGGATAACTATCAACAGATCACAATTTGTATTCCCAGCTCAAACACGTGTAAACTCTGTTGTCATAGAAAAGGCCTTCCCAATCAGCAGAGAAAGAAATAGGTGAGTGGGATGAGTGAGAGTGTCTCACAGGCTGCCATGTAATTAATCTTCTTTTAGTTTAGTTTTAGTAGAGGTTTTACGGCGCTCGCAACTGCATAAGGTCATATGAGCGCCAGAAGATTAGAGGTGTTACAAGAGAGTAACAAACATAAAAAAGAAGGAGGGGAGATAAGGACGATAGATGTTTGATAGGAAAGAAGAAGCAAACCACACCAGAGCACCCGCCAACCACCCACAATTAATCTTCCCGGGGACAGAAACGTAACACAGGAATGAAGCGGCCAGGTTTTCCCCATGATTTTTGAAAATGTAGGTGTTTTTACAACCCCATCGACACTTTTTAGATCATTTAGGAGGCGGGCGTCAGACCCTGCCTATCAGGGCCAAACCGAATTGAAAGGGATACATCCCAGCAGACCCTGCCTATCAGGGCCAAACCGAATTGAAAGGGATACATCCCAGCAGACCCTGCCTATCAGGGCCAAACCGGATTGAAAGGGATACATCCCAGCAGAAAGATTGAGACACCTGACAAAAACTGTTTTTCTACTCAGGAATTGAACTCAGGTTCCCTGCATGTGACAGCAAAGTGCCAAATCACTACACCACAGACACCAATCCAAGGAGTTTGTGTGAGCCCACAATCAGAAGAAGCACTTCATTCCTAGCCAAGGTAATTTCCATAGTATTGGGATGTTCTATTTTGTTTTAGTACAAGGTGATCGTTTGTTTTACCCGAAGTGGTCATTTTGTCTGGGAATTTTTTTGTTCTGATTCTCTACAGGTGCTAACAGATGGACCATTTTCACCCTTGACATCAAAGGAGGCCATAAGGACACTTTAACATTATTTTCGTACCTTGTGCAAAACTTACAAAATGAGTTGGTGGTGAGGAAATGTTCATTACAAAAAGCTCTCTGCTCTTTACTAATCTCAAACATGATCTCAACAGGCAAAGGAAACTTGAGAAAAACTGTCTGTAAACTTCTGTAGGCCTGCTAGACTACTGTTGCTTGCAACATGGCCATTGGGACTTTTAGTGGTAGGCTTAATGCGAACTAGTGCGCCATGCTACAAAAATGGGGACATCGCTGAAAAAGAGTTGTTTTTTACGTGATATGTAGGGAAAAACTATTCTGTGGATTTATCTAAAATTAATATCAAACAAATTCCTTTGGACTCTAAAATGTTGGGTACAAATTTGAAACACAAAACTTTAAAGTGGAGGAAAATATTTACAAAAAAATGTTTAGGTGGTTTTTTTTTAAATCACCCAGTAAGTGTTTTAAAGCACCTGCAACACATTTAGGTCATGTAAGTGCCGAGGATTAGAGGCGTCACAAGAGAGTACAAAACACAAAAAAGGAGGAGAGAGCAGAGTAATAGATGTTTGATATGAAAGAAAGAGCAAATCACACCAGAGCACCCGCCAACCATCCACTAAGAGAAGACAGAACAACAAACCTGTGGTGCGACAGAGACATCAGAAAGTTGAGACAAAAGATGTTGGTTGATGGCTGCACAATGCTGTACACTGGGGCCCCATCTGAGGAGGAAATGTTTTGTTTAGTAGAGGTTTATGAGCGCCAAGTGGTGGAAGTCAACAGAGAAGTCCTTACAGGGAATCAGACTTCTGCTCACCTCTTTAGCTTCAACACAAAGTCTGCTTTGACCATCAAGGCACCCCGGAAATCGCGGGTCACAAGAGTGTCACAAACATATAAAAGAAGTAGAGGAAAAATGACGATAGTAAGGATGAGGAAAGAAAAAACAGTCATGCCTTGTTCCAGTCCAGGCACAATTATGAGCATGATATTGATGAATCAGCCCATTTACAATTACAATTCTACTGTGCATAAGAACTCGAGATGTCCCCCCCCCCGAAAATGGCATAAAGACATTTCAGTCAGTAGCACCGCCCCGGAGGATATAAGGAGGAAAGAAACCAGCGTTACATAATAATTTAAGAAAAGGGCGAGTCACGAAAGCTCTTTAAAAACTGTCTAATTTTTATTGTCATCTGAAACAATACATCAGTCTGAAATGTTACCAACAACATACTTGTGTGTGGCTCTCTGTGTGCGTGTATGCTTTTACGTTATTTTCAAGATAGCTTCAGTTTCCACACAAAGCAGGTATACACCAAAGGGCTTCTGTAAAGATCTCACTGAAACTAATAATAGATTTTATTTAAGGTTCCAAGTTTAGAAAATGGGTCTCAAAGGTAGCCCCTACCCTTTAAAAAAGACAACTCTTAATCCAAATAGAAAATGATACGAGTATAAGTCATCCCCATGAGAACTGGATTGATCAAATGCCAACTGTCTACTAGATTAACTGTTTTTGACACCAGAGTGTTAACCCATGTCTTGAAACTTAAACTCCTGAATAGAAAAAAAAAAGACATCTCAAAATAGTTTGCACTCCTCTGCAACATCATTTCTTCCTAGGGTACTTCAATAACACAACATTTTGTTCTCCTCAGTGATTGACACATTGAAGGTCAACTTGGTACACAAAGCACCCGACTGCCCGTTGTGCGACTGCCAGGATGAAACAGTACCACACCACCTCTTTAACTGCCCAGCACTTTGTGACCTGCGTAGCACCTACCTACCTGCCTCTCCAGACATCGGAAACACTCTATACAGCGACAAAGCACAGCTGATTAAAACCTGTCAATTCTTTGCCATATCGACAGACCGAAGGGCTAGAACCCAAATGGCCGCTGGATCGGAAAAGTAAAGTAAAGTAAACAAAGCAACCCCCTCCAGTTTTTTCACCGAGGGTGAGAGACACATTGAAGATCAACTTGGTAGGCCACACACACACTCTCTCTCTCTCTCTCACACACACACACACCCACACATATACAAAAAATTTCATTTTTTTCACTGAGAGTGAGAGACACATTGAAGATCAACTTGGTAGGCCACACACACACACACTGTCTCTCTCTCTCTCTCACACACACACACCCACACATATACAAAAAATTTCATTTTTTTTCACTGAGAGTGAGAAACACATAGAAGGTAAACTTGGTACACAAAACAATCACTTGTTATGAAAAATAACAGCATAGTGCAATCTCTAAACTCTCACCTTTGATAAAGCCGATGCACATATTGAACCTGAGATGTGAAGCGAATGTCTTCATTGATCTTGTTGCTGTCAAGCTGAGAAGAAGAGAATCAACCAGTTTCCTTTAATCATTTCTTTTTACATCAAAGCTGTTGAAGACAGCGAACATATACTTTTTCCAGCATCCCACTAAACAAATGTAAATCAAGGATGGATTATTTCAAGTCAGTGGTAATACAAAACTGCTTTATACTTCAAAATAACAGGCCCAAGCAGGATCTCATAACACATAAATATGACTTATATATTCATAAATGGCAAAATATATGAACAAAATTAAACTATGGAAACTGAATAGAAATTACTAACAATTCATTCAATCCCTAAAAAATAAAGAGTAAAACTCAAATGTTCATTACTGGCTATACACATTTCAGTTATAGAGTACACTTGGCAAGAAAGTACATTGCGCCAAGTCCAAAAATTTATGGATTAAAGCATAAATCTATTCAAAGAGAAAGGTTCAAATGTATAAAAGTCTTTTTTTACGTAACAATAAGGTTCCAATGCTCATTTGAGGGAAATTAACGTTTGCCGCCCACCCCAGACAATTGATATAAATATAAATCTGTCCTCAGAGAAATTCGCGCCCGCAACCCGCAAGTTGCGCACGCAACTTTTGCCATCAGCGCAACTTTTATCATTTTCGTGAATTCGCGAATTTTTTAGCCAATTTCCCGCAAATTTTGGGAAAATAATAATACAATTTCATTAAACACTCCGAAATTTTCTTCCACGACTAAAAGTAACGACGCCAAGGGGGACAATTCGCTCGTTTGCACTACGGGGTGCCCGCTGCGCCGCCGCCCAGTGACCCGTACCGGGTCAGGATGATCGCCCGACTCGTCGCCTGAAAACAACGTGTTTGTTTTGAAACAACGAGTCAGGCGTGATCGACTTGTGCCACGATAGCCGCTTTGCACCATCAGGCGAGCAAACCGACCCCACCCAACCCCCCTATATTCTTTTTTGGACTGAATCATCTTCTAGTCTTTCTAGATCTAGTGTAAATCAATCGTAAACACGGTCGTCTGATTACTTAGCTTGCTTGGTTTGGTTCCGTAGCACCAGGTAGATAGATCTAGTATAAAAATTTAAGAAAGACTTTAAATCTAAGGCTATAGGAGGCTAATCTAGACATGATCGATTCATCCAGAAAACCCGTAAAGGGGACGTTCAAATAATATCATCATAAGCCTCGAAAAAAAAGGGGGGGGGAGTCTTTGACTCCTGT
>NW_004797760.1:286960-309700 GCF_000002075.1 Aplysia californica | reverse complement strand
AGAGTGCCAGGACCTGACGCATGTGTCAGGGGACACTGTTTTTGTACACCATGCAACCTCCATGCAGTTGCTTTTTTTGTAGACATTCAAATTTAACTTCTGATCTTGATCTAACAAAACTCATATTGGTTACTTTTAATAGCAATGAGCACAGCAACAATGTATTCCAATAGTTCTGTGGCATTGTTTTAGCTATACGCGTCTTGCAACTTTTCTTGCAACTTTTGCAAATTTTTGTCGCAACTTTTTGCAACTTTTGCTATTTTCAAATGAAACTTTCTCTGAGGACAGATAAATTAAGTTGCATAATTTGCAATAGAAAAAGAGCCCCAGGAGAAAAACAATCCCCTCTCCTGCACATAAACGTACAAAAATGGACATAAAAAAGAAGAAAGGCACAGACTAGCCTGACCACAGCCGTACTTCATACTACAATCGCATCAAAGGTTGCACTTAAACTCTACGTTACCTTCCAACTTGCAGGCGGAATGATTTTGCACATGCCATAGCTTTCAGCCATTGGTTGAATCTTATTGATATATGCAACTGGGTCAGCAAACTCTGCCTCTGAAGGTCGGAACACAGGCACTGTTGTTTCCTCATCCAAGTTTTGAGAGGCAGGTGACGACACCCCAGAGGATGGTTTAGCTGGGAAAGGAAACAAATGCTTGCTTAATTTCAAATTGTATAGGGGGAATTCCACATACTATTGTAACAAAGCGTAAAATCAGAGATTCGTGTGCATGTCTAAGGGCGTTATCATTGACATTTGTGGTTCTAGGTCATTGTTAGTGTTAATCGTTTAAGTTGTAGTAGAGGTTTTACGGCGTTCCCAACTGCATAAGGTCATATGAGCGCCAAGGGGTGGATGTCAACACAGAAGTCCTTGCAGGGAATCAGACATACTCTGCTCACCTCTCTAGCTTCAACAGCACAAAGTCTGCTTCGACTATCAAGGCACCCCGGAAATAGTGGGTTACAAGAGTGCGACAAACATACCAAAGAAGTAGAGGAAAATGACGATAGTAAGGATTAGGAAAGGAAAAGCAGCAGTTCCCTGTTGTAGTTCAGGCATAGTTATTAACATGACATTGGTGGATCAGCCCATTTACAATTCTACTGGGCATTAGAACGAGAAATGTCCCCCCTTTGGGAATGGCTTAAAGACACTTCAGTCAGTGGCACTGCCCCGGGGGGTCAGTGCATTGTTGAAGCTGGTTAAGCCATTACATCAGGAGATTATTTTGCAGTTCAAGATGACAGTTACAAAAGGTGATGGTGGGATACTGAACATCTGCAGGAACACATTAAAGTAATCTGCATGCTGGATTAACAAATTTATCCGTAATTCCGAAAAAAATGTTACCTCTTTTCGGAGGTGTCCTCTTCAAGGATGACGAAGCTCTGTCTTTCCCATCCTTGGTCCCCTGTCTCACACCACCTGGACCATCATCACTTGCATCTTGACTTGTAGACAACTTTCTGGGTTTGTCGCCTGTGTCAACTTTACGTCTTTTATCAACATCAGCATCTTCAGCACCAGGTACATCATTACGAGAAGACGAAAGCCTTCGTTCAAGTGGTTTTGGAGATCTAGCAACTGACTTTATCTTCGTCTCTCTGTCTTGATTCACATCCATCTTCTTTGATGGAGAGCTGGCATGGCTTGTACTCACATCTTCCCGTCTCTCTAACACTGGTTTGGTTTTCTTCACAGCTGCATTTTCTCTCCGAGCTCGCTTCAGGGCCATTTTTGAGGCAAGAAGAAGACTATACCCTCTTGTCCTCACTCTTTCAAGAGGCCTGATCTTGTAGGGCCTTCGGGGCTTTGGTACCATTGTTTTTTTCTCTTTCTCTGTACCGTTACTTTCATGCTTCTCCCTGTGCCCATTTCTCCCCTCTCTGCGGTTCATTCTTTTCCTCTCCCTTGATCTTTTCTCAATCTGGACTCCATCTACGTCATCAGTCACATCTGATGGCAGTCTCCGTCTACTCACTCTAACAGACTTTGAACTTTCTCTTAATCTCGAGCTAACTCGACGAGTTGCACTTCGGCCCACTTTTGATAACGATGTTCTTTCTGTCCTCCTTTTCTTTTTGGCACCACTTTCCTTCTCCTCCTCTTCCTCTTCTTCTTCCTCCTCCTCCTCCTCATCATCATCATCTGGCTTCACCACCTTTCTCTTTCTCCCTCTAGTCTCCACTTTCAACTTCCCCCGAGCCTCTCTCTGGTTCAATCTGGCAGTTCTTGTTTGTGAAGACGATAACCTTTGGGTGTTGGACCTAGTCGAAAAACCCCCTGCAATCTTAGCTGACCTTCCCACAATCCTCTGGGCCTGCTGGCGAGCCACGCTGGTTAACTTGCCCAGCAGACTCTTGCGGGCACTGTTGACCTGTCCCCGATCCACTGAAGAACGACTCTTGACTTTGCCATCCGTTGACTTTGCCGATCTGTCTGACCTCTGAGAGCTTGCTTTGCCAGACTTGACAGGAGTAAACGCCCCTGCAGGAGTTCTCTGGAATGAAGAAAGAGAAAAAACACTGCTGCTGAGACAAAAACAAAGAAGACTTTTGAGCTGGAAGCAAAAACTTCCAATAACATTTCAGTACAAGACAGAAATCTATAACATTTATGCATGCAAGTGTTGTATCCAACACCACAGGACATGTGTTACTGTTTCCCAGATGATATCTCTTGAAAATAAATCATGAAGCATAATTCAAAGGAAGGCTATAATCTGAAAAAGAAAAACTTATAAAGGACTTCACTGTCATAAAGGTTCAACTGTTAAAATAACAAAACAGTTTTTTTCTCTGTCCTGAAAAATTTTGCTGTCAGGTCTTACAAAAATTTAAGAGAGAGATCTATATATATAAACATTTAAGTTTAAAAATTAAATTACTAATCCCCTTTACTCTCGTTTCATGGGAAGGAACATAGGATACAGATAAAAACACAAAAATATGCTCCGCAAAAACATAGACGCATTAGTAAAAGACAGCCATAAAAGTTAACAACAAAGGATAATGTAAAGAAACAAAGCAAAGGCAATTTCTATCTATCTCAAACATGTAATTACACGAGTAAAAAAAATTCTTTACTGTGCCTTTAAAGATTACAACCCCCTCCCAAAATATAATTTTTTTTTCAAAACTTGGATCCAGCTATAAAAATTGCTTTTGAAAGCTCCGCAAAAGCAACAGAACACAAATGCAAAACACTTGTAAGCAAAACAGATTCAGCTTGCTCAGACTGTGGAACCACTGACTTAAGCCAAAAACCATGTTGGAGACCAATGCTGACGTGACAGCGATAGAGTGAGAAGCTGAAGTTCAAAAGAAACACCCAGAGACGAAAAAAATTACAATAAATGCTGTACCCAGAATTCCAAGAAATGACAGAAAAGGGTTCAAAAGTAAAAGGTTTCAACGCGACCACTTGCCACATAATATGTATTAACAAATACTCCACATCTTAAGATATTGTCAAATAAATACAGGAATAAAGCTTGCAAAAGACTGCATAGATCAAACACCACTGAAATCATTTGGTATATTCATATAAACGATATATCCATACATACAGATGTGACACATAATTGGGTATATGGCACAGTTTTCATACATAAGAGTTATTCTGAAGGGAAAAGATCTCTACTAAATCTAGTTTTATAAAAAATGTTAGTAGCAACATGGAGAGACACAAATCATAAGTAACAATTTACAAGCAGTCGTGCTGCTGATGATATTCTGTACTGCAAAGCAAGGACATGTATGAATTCTGACAATCTATGAAAAATTGTTCATATGTCTAATTCTCTCATTTCACACGTACGATATTTGAGTGGTCAACAAGACATACATATAACTGTTACACTGACTCTTTGAGTGGTCAACAAGACATACATATAACTGTTACACTGACTCTTTGAGTGGTCAACAAGACATACATATAACTGTTACACTGACTCACACACTATAAAACTAGGGACAGCCTATTGGAGTTCATGAAAAGCCTACATGTTTTGAAGACATGCAATAACATGGAAAAGCACAGAACATCAAGAAACCATTGCATACATTTATACTTCATGACTTCATGCAACTTTTTGTTCTCTTCCATTGTAAAGATAAAACTGTATGTATTTATAGAAGCTAGGGATCAGCTAAGATTAGACATTTGTTCTGGAACATTTCAAGCCAACATTTCATCTAGTAAGAAGAAAGTCCTCGAGTGCCCCTTTTCAACTACACCTGAAGATGAAGGGAACAACAAGCCAGCGTAGGAGGGCTGTCCCAAAATCAACAAGAAAACAGCTGTAAAATGAAACAGCTTTGTCACAACTGATAATTGAGACTCAACTTAAGACATCTAATTGGCTGAACATTCCTTTTTATATCTCAGCGTAATCCCCACGAACAGTAATGCGTTTTTGCAATCGTCAACTGAGAAAATACATGCCATCTCTGTAGAACTTTGTGTCAAGCAACCAAAATACATCCCTGACATGCTCCACATGGTATGTCATCGGTGAATTTCTTCTTCACTAAATATCGCTTCATTGGTCCTAACAACATGAAGTCTGAAGGGACAAGATCAGGACTGTGAGGTGGGATTAGGTAAAAACCTCCCGACCATATTACGGTAGCCATTCCTTTGGTGTCCTTGGCGGTGTGGGAGGCGGCATTGTCAAGTTACAAGATGGCGGACAGATGACGACCTCCAGTTTGCTCATCATGTAGATGCACGTATGCCCCTCGATTGCACCTTGCTTAAAACGTTTTCAACATTAATCACTTTCTCAAGTTCAGCATGAATTTCACTGATATTTTTCTCTTTTGTGTGAAGAAATCAAATTACAGCTTTAATCCCTTCATTTGACGAATTTCACATACTGGGTGCAATATATCCCCTGACAACAACTTTGTTCGGAATTGAAAAATATTCAAAAGTTACTGGAACATGGCCATTTTCCTTTTATTCTAGAACAGTCCTCATAACTATCGTGAAGTGTATAAAAACCTAATAGCGCACAATTAATAATAAATAATAATAATATCAAGACTTGATTAACTGTCAAAACTAGCGCTTCATGTTCAACACATTGTTAGTTGCTTATTTCACCTTTTCTGTCCTCTTTTACCGAAAAGTGTACTCATGTTTCAGTTTCCCTATCCATTTTTCCTGTCTGATGTGAATATGCTTCCAAGGTATTTGAATTCTTGTACTTGTTTCAGTTGTATGTTGTTGACACGGGCTCGAAGTTTCCATTATTTCTGTCATAGTTGTGCTCATTTTCAGTTCCTACTCCTCACATGCTTTGTTCAATTTAGTGGTATGTTCTCGGAGGCTGTCCTGGTCTTGGTGTAAGGAGGCTCGAACTGCCAGCAAAGAGAAGTTAATTAAGTTGTTCTGGGTTGTCATTTGCTTCTTGTGTTATTTATTTTGTTCATGCACACTGCCAACTTTGACAAAAACAAAAACAAATCAATTTGACTGTTTAGGATACTTTAACTAAGGGAAAGCAAACACACTGAAAGTCATGCATATTAGAAAAAAATCTGGGGGGAGAGTGAAGAAAAGACCCAAAAACAGTGAAAATAGACCTATTGTTTGTGAAAAGACAAATAATAAGAATCTACTTTTGTACTAAACAACACTTAAATTTTAAATATTTTGTAATTTTCCTAGCATCAAAGCATGGTTGAGAATTTTTTAGAACAGCCTTAAAACGGATTACATAAACAACAAAACTAAACCATTATATGAATTGTGAGACAGCGTGGTGGAATCAGGCTCTCGTCAAAACAATCAAAGTGAAGAAACTTGCATTTTTCCGCAGGTTTGTGAATTTTTATCAAATCTTTGTTTTTTGACTCGACACCTTTCATGCCCATTAAGGAACTATTTCTGTGTGGATTTTTTCTGAAAAACGTTGATTAAAAGCACAAAAAATGTACATTTGCTGTTAACATGGACTCTTAAGCTAAGGAAATATCTAATCTTTGGCAGCAATTTTCTCACTAATTTTACCTCTGAAAACAGGTGACCCCACCCCCTTCATTCACAAATATCTCGACCTGTATTCAAGACAAATGGATATTTTTAAAATCTAAATAAAGACAAGTGAACAAGCTTGAAGATGATGCCAATAACTCTACATGCCCAAAAATTGACGAGAGCCTGATTCCACCACGCTGCCTCACAATTATTAGATGGCACATTCTCAATTTTGAGTGTCGCACAAAAAGACATGAAAAACCATCAACTTTAAAATGATTGCTCTGGAAGAGAGCAGTGCATCCCAGAATGATCTAGCACATCAATACTCATGAAAAATGTTTCAGTTTTTTAGGATTTATCCATTTATTTACCAGTATAATCAAAGGCAAACAATCATTTTCTTGTTGATGCTCATGAACCTGTAGCCCTTTGAAAACATGATTTCTCTATAAGACACCATTATGTGAGGCAGCATGGTGGAATCAGGCTCTCGTCAATTTTTGGGCATGTAGAGTTATTGGTATAATCTCAAAGGTTGTTCACTTGCGTTTATTCAGACGAAAAAAATACCCATTTATCTTGAACACAAGTTGAGATATTTGCGAAAGAAAGAGGTGGGGTCACCTATTTTCAGAGGTAAAATTAGTGAGAAAATGGCTGCCAAAGATTAGTTATTTCCTTAGCTTGAGAGTCCGTGGTAACTGAAAATTTATATTTTTTGTGCCTTTAATCAACATTTTTCATAAAAATTCACACAGAAATGAGTTCTTTAATGGGCATGAAAAGTATTGAGCTAAAAACCAAAAATTTGATAAAAATTCACAAACCTGCGAAAAAATTCAAGTTTCTTCACTTTGATTATTTTGACGAGAGCCTGATTCCACCACACTGCCTCACATATGAGTTCTTGACACACATTTCAAGTATTTCAATTGTGCCAACTCCCATAACAATAAGAAGCAAGCACAATGAGCATATTGAGTGCATATATTACAATACATAAGCTGGGGCTTCACTTGTCCACGCCACTCCTGTCTCCCAAATCCAACAAACATTTGCAGAACACTGAAAGTGGAACTAGATTCAGCACGTCCACACAAACACAAAATTTAAAACACAACTTTTGATTGACAAACTCACATCTTCCAGCTGCTGTTATCCAAAGAACCAAACACTGCAGCATGCACCAGGAATTCATCCATGTCAATCCAGAAATTTTCAATCTGCTTCACTTGCAGCTGGAGTGCTTGCCAAAATAACGTCCATTCTCATCTCCAGATGTGATGCATGTTTTATTATCATTGGTTATTATATATATGCAATTGTCAGTTTTGCTGCTATAATTAATCCTGCAGTCTTTGACCACCTACCCCACAACCCACAGCCATGTTGAAGAGGGTGGAGGTTCTTATGAGTAGTTCTTTGTTACTTTTCACATTTCGAAATACTTTATGGAAGTTCAGGTTCATGATTCAAGCCCTTTCAACAATCCTTCACAAATCAAAATGAGGACAAGAAAGGAAATGAATATGGAACAAATTTGCTACATCAATTAGAGTGTCATTTTGAAGAATCAAGTTCCATGGATAGTGAGGTAATTTTACATACAGAATGGGAGTTGCAATTCCATGGAAAGAAAACACATGTACTTCAAAAGAGCTTTTTGGGGAAATTGAATATTACAGAAGGTATATTATGCAGATCTGCTTGATTGAAAATGCTTCCATTTTAGCTTTGGTAACAGTTTTAACATCAAGGGGAAGACCTCGTGGAACCTGGAGAAGAGTCACGGAAATGGATGTACAGAAAAGTGGGAAGACGTTGAGTGACATCCAGCGACTAGCCCAGGATAGGGAAAGGTGGAGAGTGTTTGTTCGTGGCCTATATCCTGCCCCAGGGTGAGAAAGGCAATGATGAACAGTTTTAACAGCACTTACGACTGCATAAGGTCATATAAGCATGCTTGAATGCTTCACCCTCTCATTGACACAATACACATTAAATAGGGAGGTCCAAAGCCCTCAAGATTAGGAACTCTGTCCCAAAAGAAAAGGAAATCTTCAGCTTCTGACACAATTGTTCAATGTTGTCCCCTGTGTGTGTGTGTGTGTGTGTGTGTGTGTGTGTGTGTGTGTGTGTGTGTGTTTGTGTGTGTGTGTGTGTGTTGTGTGTATGTGTGCGCGGGTGGGTGCGAGTGTAAGTAGGTGGGTGGGTGGGTGTTGTTAAATGGTTTCACAATGTTCATTGATTTGTCAGTTGCACTGAATGATGATTTTGAACTGTGCAGCCCTTAGACTTAGAGCCTTCTCCAAATAATAACAATTCCTATAATTTAAAAAAAAGTTTAATATTATCAGTATTACTACTATCATTACCATGCTGTTTTCATATGTACGTTTCCCAACACGTATCCAGTACCAACTCGGTATACCTTGACCTTAAGCTATTTCACTTCAGAGATAGGCATGTGTGTATGATACTAAACACAAGGATTAAAAAAAAATATATACAAAAATATATACCTACATGACATGCTTAGCTGCAAAAATTAAATTTCTCTTTCCTTAATTTTATTTCAACCAAACCAGCAGAAGAACCAGCCATGATGAAACTAGTAAAGAAAAGATAGAAAAAAAAGTTTAATGGTAACAGAACAAGCAGGCAGATATTTTTTAAAGTCATACACGGCTTACTGTTTTACTAATATCGATATTACATTTTGTTCAAATAAATCCCTTCATGCGCAGTAGGCTATATCTGTTACCCCAGGTGGACATAATGAGAGAAAAAAAGGGAAAAGATCAATGCGAGAACAGGCAGTAAAAATAGACTGAATCATTGGTTGGGTTTAGATTTAGACTCCAGGCTAACTTTTCATTTCTTCATCCATCATGAAACATATTCGTCCTCCCATCTTCAAAGTGCCTCAGTCAGTAAAGTGAAGAAAGGGGAATTTTGGTGCAGGTCGAATGTAATACTGTATTAAGACATGACCAAATCTTTTTGAAGATAGAGCTAACGGTACAGAGGGATACAGAAGAAGGAACAAAGGAAATAAAACAGACAAAACACACCAAGCTAAGTGCCCCAGACTGCCAATTTAAAAACATAAATATCTTTGCTCCAATTCTAATTAAAAGAAAGCGGATTCATCATAGATATTATTTGCTGCTGTACAAGTGATAGTGTAGGCAAACAGCAAGTTGTTACACATCACAAAATCATTAAACTGACAAGAGAACAACACTTCAAGAGAAGGAAACTCAAACAACTTCACAAAGAAATTGCTTCTTCATTTATTCACCCAAACTACAAAAATGCATGTCAAGAACGAAAATTGGTGCTTTCAAACTAAGCCTTATCATTTGGTGCAGCTTCAAATTAAAAAAAGAAAAAAGGTTAATAGCAAAAGCTCAAGACAGCGCCTGTTTAAATATAATCAACAGCCTTCCACGGGCCAGCAATTTCACATTGATTTCTTTAACTGTAAGAGACAATGGCAGAAGCCCAGGCACAGAGAGACAGACTAATCCAGCAGAGAATGAAGCATGGGGGAAAAAATCAATATTGTGGTTGTCAACAAGAGAAAAATTTTAACCAAGCTCATACTTGTGTCCCAATGCAGATCTGGCCAAACTCTTTTCTACCATGTCTGGAATAATTTTAACCCTATCCGTACGCCCTGGGGGTCATTTTGTACCCCTGGGGTCGTATCTTTCATATTTTAGAACACTTCTAAGTACGAAGATCTCTTTGAAACTTTCAGTATTTCTCAAAAAATCATTTTGACAGACTGCTATGCAAAGCGTACGGATCAGATTAACCAGTAATTTCCTCTTCGGAAAGTGGAGGCACAGAGTTCCCCACATTGAATGGATACAGTAGTAAAACACGACGTACAGATTGGGTTAATCATTAATAGAATGACTTTACAAGTTTCCCCCCATTAAAAAAAATAATCAAAGAGACTGATAGACAAACTGCTCTATGCAGGAATCAAATTCAAAACTTGTGTATGCAACTGTGAAGAGCCTTTCCATTAAATCACAGACCACGGTACTGCTACAATAATCTTTAAAGAACTGGGTGCCACCAACTCATAAATTAATGACAATGACAATGACAATTTCTGGACTGACACGGCCAAACAGCAAAATCCTTAGCCACCTGTCAGGAGAAAAGGCTCCGATAAAAAAAATTCCAAGAAAGACTAAAAGAATGTATTTCCTACTCAGAATCGAACCCCACACAATTTTCCATTTTGGTCCACCTTGGATCTTGCAGCTCAAACAGAATGACGTATACCGTAGTGAAGGACAAAATGTGTTCACTGAAGTGTTGGTGCATGACTAGGATGGAAATGAAATTAATCACCATTGAAAACTGAAACATTAATATGGAAACTTAAAATCAGTTAGGGAGTAATTGAGTAAAAATGGCGGAATCCCCATTCATTCTCTCTGTAAAAATGAGTCAATGACAAAGGCACAGATAACATTAACATTTTTAAAATTGCAAATATTTTGCAGCTCGCAATATACCTGTTCAGGTATGAATTTACAGGCTTTTTTTTTCAGAACCCCCTCCCTTCCCTAAGTACTCCAAGTAATTTGAACAGCAAATGGCAAAACCAGACATTTAAAAAAGAGCAATGCTTGGAGCAAAGCAAACTGGAAATGCACAGCAATATCAAAAACTTTATTTCACTAGAAAGCATCTGAACTTTCATTGGATAAAACAAATAAACAAAAGGTTTCGAAAAAGCAGAAAGCATTCTCAATCATAAAGCTTCAAGGTAAGGCTGTCATCTACAGTGTAGCCATTACAAATTACAATCATATCTTGCAAGGAACACATGTGGTTAATAATAAGACTGAAAATAAAAAAAGACCAGACGAGGCCAGAGTGCTAACCAAAAAAACACTGACGGTATATAACTAAAGTCATGACTACAGACAGTTGTTTTTTTTATCAGAAAGCTGTACAATGGGAGTTGAAGGAGAGAGCATTGAGCATGCTGACATTTTCTGGTTCACTGACATCATTAGCATGCCCACACCTCTTATCTCCACATATTTTGTACAATGAGCAGTAGATTTCAATATGAAAACGATAACGATGTTTTGTCTAAGTGCAAAAAGTCTTTGAAAAAGAATGCTCACACCAAAAAAATGTGACCCTTCAAAGCATACAACGAACATATTTGTGACCTCCATCCCACTTGTTTTTCTTCATCACAGAGGCTTTTTCAAACAATATTTTATGCCATGTTTTCAGGACACTTTGCATAGACAAAAGTAGAATTATAACAGTTATTGATTCTTTTAAACATACCTTGATAACAAGAGATCTTCATTGGCCATATCTAAACATGTCTGTTCCTAACGTGACTATGCAGCCTTCATTTGAGGATTAAATACACCGTAACATGAAGGGGATCAGCAATTTACAACATCCTGCTGCACCACAAAATACACTTATAACTTAGGAATCTTCTGACCAAGTTATTATCATTTTATGGCGATAAAACTTCAGTGGCTTTTGTGCACTTATGTCAGATACCAGTCGTAAATTCAAGCAGTCAGTGATATTATCTAGCCAAAGAAAAAACACCATTTCAAGAAAGGATCCAGGCATTGTACAGGCAGTTGCACTCCTTGGCAATCTTAATTAATACTAAAACTAACTTTGACACTTCTGTAAAACAAGGCATAGACCTTTATAAATCAATCCACCGACGCATGTAATAGTCTAAAAATAAGTGTGTCTTATGACATTGCTTAGGCTTTCTTTTTAATAATCCTTATTTTTAAATGCAAAAACATTCCGTTCTCTTTCCCTAATCATCGTAAGCTCTTGCTACCTGTTAGTGAAGTATATATCATAAACACAGATTCACACCCATAACCATTTCACAGAATATATCAATCGTTTTTATCATAACACCCATTTTGCAAGTCAATGAATCAATCAAATTGGCAATTTTTCAGATTCACTGCCTTTAAAACACATAGACAATATGATATATCATAAATATATAAGAATTTCATTTTAAAGCATATCAAATTTTACAATACATTTAACAACTTTCTTCAAAAGTACAGTACATTCATTGGAAAATGTTCAACAGCTGATTGTCTATACGACCAAGAACGACATAACAAGAAAGTACCAGCAGCAAGAAAAAAAAAAATTGCCCAACATTTGCAATTAGGTTAAGGCTTGATTGTCAAACATAAAGATTTCTCATTCTTCAGTACACTGTAATATTTAGGGGATCAGCAACTCACATCCTGAGGCACCACAGAAATACACAAACAACATTTCAGACTATAGTACATCATATTCAGTATCTGAACAAATTTCAATACAAACGACGGGCTCTTTCATATTCAGAGATTCTTGGGGCCAGCAAGCCCTATCATTACTAGACTGGGTCATGCCTTCACAGAGCTTATCAAAAGACTGAACAATTTTGGACACATTCTTTTTGTTATTTGAAAGAAAGACATCTTCACCTGCGTTCTTCGCAATTGTTGACTGAATGGAAGATAATGCTTCTTGAGATGGCCCTTGCCAGGTATGCAGCAATTCGCCCGACGTTGTGCCGCTTTCACTAGAAAAGGTCACATGTTGATTTTCCCGCACAATTTCATTTTTCAATAAGGCTATCTGAGCATTCAATTCTTCCATAATGACATCCAGAACATTTTCATCATTGTCTTCTTTTGCATCATCCTGAAGTGCCCCGAGTAATCCAAGCCTTTGTGAATTGAGCTCCACACCTTGTAGACTAGGGAAATCTAAAACCGCCATGTTAGGTACGCTACAGGACAGAGAGACTGGAAAGGGTGAACGCGTGTGGGGCGTAGACTCTGAGTAAGAGGACGTAGCAGTACATTTTGATAACTCAACTACAGGCTCTTTACTGGGACAAGTCGTGACTAAAGGACTGTTACTTGTACTCGAGCTTGAACTAAAGGTGGCAGATGATGATGACAAATCCTCCGGTTGACTGGTGTCGTTCAAAGACAAACAAGTATTTGCACACGACTCCACAGCACTTTTATTATCCTGAAATTTTTGCTTCTTACGGACCTTTTGATTAACATTGTCCTTTTTTCTTCTCTCAACATTTTTCTTGCCTCTTGAGGAGAAACTCTTAGGAGGCTGCGGTTGGAAGTTGCCTTGAGAGACAGTACAGGCAGATTTTCCTATACTGACATCTGGGTTTAGCTGAGGATATTCAGAATGAGAAAAAGAACTAGCAAACGTCTCTGGGGGAGATGGAACAAAAAACTCTGGGCTTGACCGTACATCAGATAATGGAGAGAAAGACGCCCACACATCAGAGCCTGAACCAATCCCATCACTCACTGATACTGCATTTTCTGGTATTACAAAACTTTTACTTGCTTGCAACAGCTTATTACAATTCCTGTTGTTGAAGTTCTGTAAAAAATCATAACTGGCACCAGGTGAATCCCACTGTGGTTGGTATGAAACAGATCCATCAGAGTTCCTTAATCTCATAGATGATTCTCCAGGATCACGTCTTTGGGCAATGCTTTGATTGACAAAAATATCCTGAGGGACGGGCCTGCTGTCTTGAGATTGAGAAATGCTTGGCAACTGAGAAGCCACAGGCAGGAAGCAACTAGGCTGGACTCCATTAACTCCTCCAGACGAGTCTATTTCTGGACCTGTCCAGCATAAAGGAAAACTTGATTTTGCATTCTCAGTTATTGGACAAAATGGTCGTGGAGCAGTTACTTTCAGATAGCTCCTGCTTTGACTGCAGTTCGCCTGAACACAACAGCTTGTCATTTGCGAGGCTGAAAATTCCTGTTGACAAGTCTGAAAAGAGCCAGGCATGGTTGTGAGTTCCCGAGCGGCAGATGCAAGGGTCTCATCTTGAACAAACACTGATGAAGATGAACGAGGGGCAATAGGGTCATTGTTTCGGAGATAAATGCTTTCCTTGAGACTACACAAACTGTCTGATCTAGATTGAGATGTCAAGAGTTTCCCTTGACTATTTTCAGTCCGTTGAAGGGTAGCACTAGACACGGCCGTACTTTGCTTATCTGTATTGTGTGCACTGAGGCTAACGGATTCATGAGTGGACTGAGAACTTTGAAGATTGGATATCTTATCCCTTAAGATTCTCCGAGATCCAGACTTTTCCACTTTGGTGTTTTGATGCCACTCACTGCCAGGATCTCCAAAGCACCGAGGGGGTTTGCTCCCCTTTGAGGAAAGGGCACAACAAGGCACATTTTTTTTACTGGTAGAGGTAATCTGTTTTTTATCTAGAATCTCACAACTCTGCAAATGGCCATCAATCAATGCAAAGCCCTGCCCTGTGTTAAGACTACCGTAACTGTGAAGCAAGATCTCTTGGTTTTCTCGTCTGCCAGCAGGGGCAGGGTTTGGAATATTAAACCTCCTTGACTGGCTTTTGAACACTCTTGGCACCGGAGCTTGCTGCCTCTTATCACTAGCTTGCGAGCAGTTGAAGGGACGGTTCTTGCGAGAATCATCTAAGCTTCGAGAGTTAGAAAATATCTGTCTTTTCTTGTGAGCTGCAGAGAATTTTTCCCCAGTGAGAGCTGTTGTCTTACTCGACACTACGACAGAAGTGGAAGAACAAGAGGTTGAAGCTATTGCAACCATGTCTTCTCCGGGAGGGCAGAAATTTTGCCTTGTCCCATGTCCTGATAATAAATCGCTTCTTCCGACAGCTAGTGATCCTTCACAGTTCTGGAAAATTCTCTTCACGGTCATGTCAGAAGGTTCTTCTAAGTCTGCAGCAGGCCTGGTGTTAGGACAATCTGGGCTAATAGGATAAGAACTAAGAGCACCATTTCTTTTACGAAAGAACTGACAACCTTCATCCTTGAAACCTGAGGCCTTTTTCCCCTTTTCACCTTCGCTACGTCTGCCTTGATAACAATTTATTTGTTTCCTGGCATTATCATTCATTGTACTAAAAGTTTGCTCATTCAGTTTTCTACTGCCGGTTTCTACCGTCCTCTGCTTCGTTGCCAAATCAAGGCCCACAGCAAGGCCAGCATTTACTATGTGTGGCTGCGTTAATTCAAAAAGCTCCATGTGCTCTAAACTGCTATTACTCCCGGTAGAGCTGCTGCTGCTGCTGCTTCGACTACTGCCACTGCTTCCACTGCTGGAGATGAAACTCCTTCCACTGAGAGACAAGTCAATGACAAAGTCGCTAGAACTCTGCAGCTGGGCATGGAATACATCATCCTTGCCATTGCTACAGCTGATGGCAACATTCAGCTCCTCCATTTTGTCATCCAAAATAATGACTTCTTCCATGACTTTACAAGATTCATCAAGTTGCTCATTTACACTGCTGGAATTATTTTTGTTGCTTGAATTCAAACTGCAGTCCGATAACCTTTTCATGCTGAAGTCCAGAGGGGAATCTTTGCAGAGAGATGAATCAGCCTCTGAACTGTCAGTCTGGCAGGAAAGATCAGTCTGAACCTGACTATCCTTACTTTTACACGAGAGTTGAGAACTACCAGAGCTTTGAGATCCCTTTTCTGAGCTCTTGACTGAATCTTCACTAACAGGGGATGTTTCCACACCCGAACATCTAATATTCTCCGCTTGGGTTGCCTTATTAAGCTGTTGAGTGGTTATGTCAGAAATAGAACAGCTTTCAACAGAACAATTGCTTACTCTTTTCCCATCAAAACTTCCTGTGGGGTCAGTCTGATTAGCTTGATCCCTTTTGACACAAATGTTGTTTCTTTCATCAAGCAATTTTGAAGAGCAGTTATCCTCCACATTGTTGTCTTCAATATCATCCAACTCGATAATAACTTTAGTCTCTTCTCTACAACTATTAGTACTTACATTGGACTGATTCAAGTCATTATCAGTCTGGACAGATACATGTTTCGGGCTTGATGATTTGATTACATCAGTTTGTAAAGGATGAACTGTATCAAGACAGCTGTGTAGAGAGGGGGGAACAGCAGCAAAGCTTTCCACTTTTACGTCTGCCTGTCCCTGTGTTTGCTCGTCAGAACAAGGGGGCTCCACATGGTTAGAGAGTACACAGCCACATTCACAAACTTTACGTGTTTTTGGAGTGTTGGCTTTCCCAACCTGTCCACGTGAGTTAGAATTCAAAACCAGATCTTCCATTCCCTCTTTAACATTCTGCTGCTTCTGTTCATCATCTTCACAGTCTCTATTTACAGTCTGCGTTCCCTTCTCATCACCTGCACGGTCTCCACAGCCCCCAGATCCGATACCAGACTGATCAGTCGCTTCTGATGATAAGAATACTGTCCTTGGTGCGAAGTCCTTATCCTTTGCCATGTTCACTTGATTTTCTGATTTTTTTAAAACTTGGTTTCCATCTGGTGAACTGTCACCACTGGGATAACTAGTGCTGGTTTTAACAACAGTACACGGGCAAGTAGAATATGTTGATGACTGTTGGGCATTTTGCGATTCTCTTGAATGCTGTATCAGAAACTCACAACCACGCTCTTTACAGACTTCAACACTGACACTAGGCACCTCTCCTTGTTCACAGGGTACCACAGACTTTTGGGAAATAGCTGAAGTCTTCCAAATTGTCTCACCAGTTCCATTTTCATCTTTTGTTAACTGCGCATCGTCACCGTTGTTCACAGCAACACATGTCCCATCAGGGCAAGCTTTTGTCTCTTGAAAGCTGAAATCAAAGAAATTCTGTTTATCATCTTTCAGCTCATCTTCCTCTTTTCCAGGACTTTCTTTTGACAAATCCTTCTCTTCAGCTTTATGCGCAGTATCAGCTTCGCCACTGAGGCTGTCATCTTTATCTACAGTTGATGTGCTGTCATCTTCAAACCCAGGTCCAATACCTCCATTTTCCCTGGTGACCTGCAAACTACTCTCAATGGTCTCCTTACGGTTGAACTTAGCAAAGGCAGAGATAACCCTGTCTCGCAGAACAATGCTGTCTGCTAACTTTGTCGACTTCTTCAACACTTTACGGCTCTTTTGCCACAGATGCTTGGACTTTTTGTGAACATCTTTATCAGAAAAGGGAAGCTGTGTCATATCTTGATTTTTCACGAGAAAACAATTATTGTCTAAAACAGTTCTCTCTTCTCTTTGAGAACTCAGGTTTTCAGTACCTATGTTGAAGCTCCTGTTCTCTTTAGGCGCAGAGTTTTCGCCAAACTGCGGGGTGTGGGTTTCTTCACTTATAGTGTTTGGTGACAAAGTTTTCCTTCTCAATACACCCGACATCTCTGTGCCATGATCCCCAAGACCGAAGCCATCCTCCTTGCATTCTATATATTTATCATTATCATCAAGAGCGCTCGATACAGAGTACGCGACACCATCAGCCTTTAACATCTTCACAAACTCACCCTGAAAATCTTTAGCTTTGTAGTTCTCACTCCTCTTGCCCTTAAATTTCTGTACAGTGTGAGTCACTTCTCCCATTCTGCGGACAATCCGGATTTTCAGCTTAGGTACTTCCTTCACCAAACAGTATCTCTTCTCTCTTTTCCTCTTTCTTTCTAATTCCTCTTTTTTCTTTTTCCTTCTATGTCTGTGATGAGTATCCTCTCTTCTCTTATTTTTTCGTCTTCCAACGTTCTTTAAACTCTGGTCTTCTATTAATTCACCTGCACTTTCCACATTTTCAGCATTTGTTACAGGGAATAAATCCATGCCTCTATCATCAAAAGCAATACGTTGAACATGATCAACCTTTGCTTCAATATCTACATCAACAAGATCCAGTTCTCTATCACCCAACCCCTCATTACCAAAGCTATCAAAACCTACCTCACAGTCCTCGTTCCCTTCATCAATCACACTTGTGTCATTGTTACTAATACAGTACTCACTGCCCAGTATATTTTCAATCTCTGTAGCAGATGGCAAAGGGTATTCTCTATCTAGCAATGAACTCAGAGCGTCGATCAACTCGGCAGGTTTGTTCACACTGTTGGAGGGACAACTTTCATGAACATAACTAGATTGTGGTCTGCGGCATGCACAAAGGCAATATTGACAAGAGGAACAAGAGACACGACGGACAGAGTTATCATATGACGCACAGCCCCGCAACATCGGGTCATTATGGAAGCAGTCATGCACTAAACTACTCCGGCAGTCACAACGGTTTTCATGCAACAAAAAAGATGAGTTAGTATTCACACCACCTGAGTAAGTCTTCCCACATGCATGCAAAGAGCACAAGGAGTTAGGAGAATGAAAGTCTTGGCAAGAAGATTTAGAGTGGTTACAGTTAGTTGCTCTAGAAGCATTACAATGATGCTTGTGGCTAGGGGGGCAGTGAGTCAGAGGGTGACTGAATGTGAATGAAGAGAGGGAGTCGCTATCCAGACACGCAGTGTGGGGTGTTCTTGAGACTGCATGGCCACAGTTGCTTTCTGATGCAGACAAGGAACCTGTTGTATGGGCACAAGGCTTGGAAGTGCAGTAGTTGTGATGCTCATTGAGTGGTGGATCTTCTCTCACAGCTTCAACAAAGTACTTCTCAGCATCTGTTATGTTTTCTCGATGAGCAAATCTTGTGGAGGGTTCAGGCAAAGCACAAATTGAAGACGCGAGAGATGTTGAGACTGACGGAAAAGTATGGTCGATTGATGACACAGCCGATGGCGTCAAGTCACAGGAAGTAAGGTCTATTTGTGGCTCGGGGGATGAGGATGATGACGATGAAGGAGGAGGGGAAGGAGAATGGGTCAGGGAGGGTGAGGAAGAGGACAAGCAGCCCTGTGGAGCTAACCTACAGCGCTTGCTCACACCTAAGCCGGGTGGGGAAGCAGGCAGAAGTGAGTGGTGAGAAGCAGTTACCTTGTTGGGGCTTCTGCCAGACAGCGCTGAAGACGTTCGCTTCCTGTGGATGCTGCTGTGCACAGCGGAAGGGCCTCTAGACGACGACGAAGACGATGTCGAGGAGGAGGAGATGCCCCTTGCAGAAAGGTCCAAGGACGAGGAGGAGGATGAGGTCCCCAGCTTGGAGGAAGGACAACACACCAGCGGTGAGAATTTGCCCACAGAGCCAAAGTAAGAGGAGGATCTGGCCGAGCGAGCAGAGGACATCAAGGACGGTGGAGTGAACTCCCCTGGGAGCACACCACTGGCCTTGGAAGGTGACGGAGATTTCTCTGGGGTGAAGTAGAACTTGTTACGATATCTAGAAGGTGGGGTGTTAGTAAGCCCTGACACCGGGTGCAGACGAGAAGGGGAGGATGAGACGGAGATGGGAAAACGTGCCAAGGAGGGGGAAGAGGAGGAGGAGGAAGAGGTGGATACCTTGCGCTGCAGGCCCTGGCGCAGACTCACGATGCCACGGGCCGTCTCTGGGGTCCCAGCGCTGGCCCGTGCCGCAGAGTGTTTCGCCAACAGACTACTGGTCCTGCCAGCCTGAAAGCACAATTGTTCCTCTATAAATTTGGTATCACAGCATGGCTCGACTATACAAGGGACATAAATATGAAATGAACATGTTCTCAAAAAGAAAGAAAGAAACAAACAAAGAAGTCTAACAAGTACTCTCATAGAGGACATTAATAGCGAAGTCAAAACAAATGAATACAGATAAAAGCTAGACTAAAAAAGATGAAAGTGCCAAAAATACAAAACTATCAATTACTAGTCCACCCCCTGCCCTCAGCTTTGAGCTAAGTATTTGTTTCTTTGCTTGAGTAAAGAGAACCACATCAACATAGCAATTGTCATTATGTCTAGGGAAAAAGTAACACAGACAATATGATCTACAGAGGAAAAGAAAAGGAGAACAATCCACCAAAAGAACCTCCAACAATCTCATCAATTTTTTTGCCCTTTTACTTTGATAAGTCACAACAATTTTTTAAAAATGTAATTATGTGAAGCTTGAATGCCTGTGTGCACCCACAACACTTTTTTCTTCTTCAGAAAAGACTACTATGAGTTATGCTTATACTGAAGTATTTTTGTTGTTCTCCGAACTAGTGATACTTAACCTGGTTTGATCTCATCACACACACACACACACACACACACACACACACACTGTGTGTGTCCATTCTGTTCACCCTATTAGAAGAGTTTGGTGAATGCACTAACGAAACGAGGGGTGCAGTACCTCCAATAAGGTGAAGAACCATTCATCCAATAAAAATATTAGCATTTGTATAGCACAAATTTCTGCTCATTAGCAAGCTCCATGCGCTTTATAATCTTATTATTGTTACCTGAGCAAATCTGATAGTATTCTGAAACAATCTCAACTTCCTGGGAAGTGTGCCGAGCAAGCTGCCATTTTACAGGTGATAAAACACTAATAAGATCTCTCCCTGTCTATGGCCGTGTACTCATTTACACCCGGGAGAAGTGAAGAAAATTCTAGTAAAGTGCCTTTCCCAAGGTAACAAAACCAGGACTGAGCCTCAAACCTCTGAACCTACAACCTCACCATTATGAGTCCATTTGTCTAACCGCTAGACTACTGATGCCACTCCCACTCCCAGTGTAAGTAGAGAGACCCTTGAACATCATCCACTGATTCAAAATTGTCACAGAGCAGATGAAGATTTCTATAGAATTCACTTGTATTAATTTACTTTCTCAGCTTGGTATTTGAATTTTACAAGAAAAATCAGTAAAAATTACGGCAGCCTACAAACACAACCACACAGTTCAATATTTGTTGTCCAGTATTGGACCTTCTGCTGAAGGCGCGATTTCTATTCCAACATGGGAAGAATTTTTATAGAGTGTCTCCATCTTTTTGCTAGGATGTTGTATCCTTCTCAGTCCTGGTAGGCCTGAACAGTGGCCACCCCCTAAATGATATAAATAGTGTCGATGGGGGCATTAAACTTCTACAACTCAGTTCGCCTCCTTGGCAGTAACAGCAGAGATGGTGTCTAACTCTTTTATTTAGCATCAAAAAGGGGTATAGTAAAACATTATCTTAAGACTAAAGAACAAAGACTTCGAAGAAATAGAGACAAGGAAATAGAAATACAAACAAAAATTCGCACCATCGTTTGCGAGAATACGACCAAAGCTTAAGTTGTTACTACAACGGCAGCTGTTGCTAGATATACAGAAAGTCACTGGCACTTTCATCAATTCTATCACTGCTACTACAACTGCAAATACTAAAGCTATTACTACTATAATTACCATTCCACTTCTTCCACAGCTACAGTTTTCACTTTAGCATCACTGCTTTTACTACCTACATTACTCATTTCATGCTCCTGTTTATACTTTATGTCCTTTGGTAAGAGTTTTACAGCACTTGCAACACAATTAGGTCATAAAAATGCGAAAGATTAGAGGTGTTACAAGAGAGTAACAAACACAAAAAAGGAGGAGAGACAAGGACGAGAGATGTTTGATAGGAAAGAATAAGCAAATCACATCAGAGCACAGGCAAACCAACTACCTTTCAGTTGAATAACTACTTCTGCTACCACAAGTAAAGACTTTACCACTGCAGCAAGAGCTCACGAACCACGTGCTTTCTTATTCCAACTTCTTATTTCCAGTTGTTATGTAAATCACTTTGAAATTACTGAATTCCAGTAACGAATACGGAGAGTTCAAACAAAATTAAACTGAAATTCTGCAAAAAATGGGCATTAACCATAATGATTTTGGGAACAAATTGAATACTTTATTTTTTTACAAGAGAGAGACTGACAGAGACAGACAGACACACACACACACAGATAGACAGACAGATAAACAAACAGAGAATTAAGAGTAATCAAAAACTAAAGGACAAAAAACTAATCTCTGAAACAAAATATAAAAACACAAAGAAATCCAACTAGACATGTAAAAAATACAACAAAAAGAACATATATGAACAAAACTCAGATATTGTAGTAAGAACAAGCTAGCACTCAGCTCGTAAGCCGTTACCACAACTGTGTCACTGTCAACAACAGCTACTCTTATGATTACAAAAAAAGACGGATGCTTTTACTGCTGTTACAGTCGCTTATGAAATAAATATATTCTCAAATCAAGTGATTGAAGGGTGAAATTTTCCTGGAGCCGAAATAGAATAGTTAAATACCCTTGACTAAGTATACTTTTAACACGTGTTAACAAATCTATGGATGAAAGACATTTCCAAATCCAACATTGAGGCTTGCATGATCTATGATTTGAACCAAAAGAACTAACAACTGTTGAATCCATAAAATAAACACAAGCAAGCTTGTATATGATCATTAGTCATTCCCTTTCAAAGTAATCTTGAAACTATTTGGTATGTAAGATTGTCTGCAGTGTAAGCTAAACAATAACAATAGTTTTCACTTCTCAGTAAACTCGATCTTGATGGATGTAAAGATTTTATCAAACAACAGGCTATCAAAAAAAAAACCACACAAACAGAATCTTTCGCTGATTCAATAAAGAATAAGGCCCTAAGCAAACTACTGAGGAAACCAGTAGATAATTTTTAAATTTGTTTTTAAAAGCCTCTTATATGTAAGAATACATGATGTTTAAAAAGCTATTTCTGTTGTAATGCATACTGATTATAAGTTCCAAGATTGTATTGAGCCTTAAAGCAAAAGATAACAGAGAGAGACAAAGAGAGAGAGACAGAGAGAGACAAAGACTGACACATAAAGCATGGAGCGAGAGAAAGAGAGAGGGAGAGAGAGAGAGAGAGAGAGAGAGAGAGAGAGAGAGAGAGAGAGAGAGAG
>NW_004797760.1:281723-286856 GCF_000002075.1 Aplysia californica | reverse complement strand
AGAGAAAGAGACGTAACATACAGAGAGCAAGAAACACTGAGAGAGCAAGAGACAGACAGACAGACAAGAGAGAGACTGACAGAGACAGACACACACACACACAGATAGACAGACAAATAAACAAACAGAGAATTAAGAGTAATCAAAAACTAAAGGACAAAAAACTAATCTCTGAAACAAAATATAAAAACACAAAGAAATCCAACCAGACATGTAAAAAATACAACAAAAACAACATGGAAACACTAACAAAGAACATACAAAAATCTTACAGCAAGAAAAGAGCACACAGCATATGTAAGGAAAAAGCAAAAATAAAAGTAAGAGTAATCAACTCAAGGCGCATCACAGGACCAGCCAACCAGATAAAGAGTTGCCCCCCCCCCCCCCCCCCACACACACACACACAAACCCTCCCCACTTATCTACTCCTCAACTGAACTCACACTTCATCACTAATATCACTTTGACATTTCCAGTTTCTTTAGCTTCCACTTGCTGAGAACACTAACCCAGTTAATCACTTCATCAATATCCCTTAATGTCAAAGAGATACGAGCTCTCCATCACATTGCTGTCATTCTCAAGGAACCATAACCCCGGCTCAGTTTCTCTATGTTCAGTTTAAACTATTAGCTTACATCCCTTGACAGATATGACTGTCTCTATCCGGGGCCTGACAAAGTATTAGCTATGTTTACACAGGACTAAACAGGGTTCTCATGATCATTTAATAGCAATCAATAACATTGTAACTGGGTACAAAGACGGTTACAGACACAAAGACAGCATTGTCGGTAAAAGTAATATTTATTCAATCTGGAGTCTGGTGGTATAGTAATATGTATAAAAACAGGTCAAACTCTTGTTTGACCTGGTAAGCAATGTGGAGGTCAGCTGAACTCCAGAATGTTGCTTTCTGGATGTAGTTTTTCAAACACAGGTCAAATACACACACACACACACACACACACACACACACACACACACACAAAGCAGCAGAAAAATACATTTATAACAACTTAAAGAGAATTCCTAATGATTCAAACATTCAAATATCATAAATGGAAGTAATGAAATACAGTGGAGTCTGCTTAAACCGAAATATGCGGGACTGCCAGATTTTCTTCTGTTCAGCCGTGTTTTTGATTTAGAGAGGTTTCTCAAATTCAAATAGAAGAAAAAAATCCGGGATTTCACTTTTTTTCCATCTACTGCTGTTTTCAGATTAAAAGTGTTCAGTTTAAGCGGACTTCAATGTATCTCTATAACTTGGAATGTCATTTATTCTGAGAGGGAAAGGAATGAAACAGACTTGGCTTTTGTTATGAATAAGTTATAAGTAAGGTCATTGTCTTATAAAGATCTCCGCACAAGAAAAGCATAAGATAATTTTTCTACCTTCCAGCCACAAAAACAATGCCTTGAATTGTTCTTACCAGAGAGAATTATCTTCTTCTTTGCTCCATGCAAGATTTCAGTGACAGTCAATTATAAGTTGATTCACTAACACCGTAACTTTTACATTCTCAAACAAGGATAGTGTGTTCCTCCCCTTTAAAGCAGCTAAAAAAATTTCAGTTTCATCCGAACTGGGGAACGATTGCTTATCAACTCCAGCCCATGCAGGCTTTACTAACTGACCAATGTTCAAGAGCAAGTATACATTTAAAGAGCACAGAATTGACACAAGTACTACAATTTTACTCCTATCCGAAAAGATTATGATGTGAAAAACCTGAGAAAAATCCCACATATTTCCCGTACCATAAGTGCATTCTCGTACCATAAGTGCAGGGGAGACAAATGACTAACATTTAGACAAACCTGTGGTATCAGATAGACAAAGGGAATAAACTCAAAAAAGCCACTAAAACTGTGTGACACAGTAGCTTTGGGTTGTTTGTAAAATATATTTTTTATTTAAGAACAGCAACCTATCCCTAACATCAGTATGGTCATTAAGGAAACATGGTTTTAACTTTTCTAAGTTTAAAAAAAAAATGAAACTGCTGAAGATCAATTATAGCCTTTCATTAAGCTGTTCCTATCGTCAGCACAAAACTCACAACAAACATGCATCTTGCTCATAATCTCCCCTTCATATTTTATGGCAATAGATTACAGAAAAGGAAGCCAATAATTGGGCTAATTACGACAACAAAGTAACAACTGTTGTGCTTTTTCTTTAATTAACCATTTCAAGAGTCTGCACCATTCTTCAAGCTTAATTCCTCTTTTTAAAACTCAGCTCAACTTCATCTGGTAACAAAAGACCTCTTAATTCTGAAACGGCTTATTTAAATTACACTGTCAAAGGAAAAGCGCATCATTTTAAAATTCTTAATTCTTTAAGCTACAAACCATCCCATGGTGAAAGAAAGGATTCCCCTTAAACATTTGTTTCCATTGCTTTTCATAGTTAAACTCAAGTACTTAGGAGAACAAAAAAGCATGAACCAAGTCAAAAGGCAGACCATGTACATAAAAACACAATTCTCAATCAGCTTTCTTTCCCTGCTCACACAGAAGAGCACTCAGCACACTTCACAATCACAACATAAATAATAGCACCAAAAGCGAACTCATCATACTACACAAGAACAACTTTATCCACCAAATGGTTCTTTTCACATTTGACATTTCATTTTGAATGGATAAATTTATAAATATGTTTCACATGAACATATTAAAATTGACCTCTTCTACAAAAAAATATATTCTAAAGCTCCAGTCCTCCCTTTTCCACCCAACTCATTTAGAGTCCACTTAGTTATTAGTAAGATACAACAGACACTTATTCACAAACAGTTAAAACAAGACAAAGGAATAAGCAGAATAATTCAATCTGATTTGTCAAGACAAATTCTGACCAGACAATACTCATAAAATTATAACGGAAATAATCCATAAAATTGCTTGTACAAAAAAAAAGATGAACAATAAAAATGGTTGAGTCAACAAGAATAAATTTATTTAAGTGTTAATTTTTGCTTCAAGTGACTCGAACAATTTTCATCTTACCGCAAAAGCCAGCATTTAAATCCATCCAACATGGGAAAACACAAAAGAACAGAGCAAATAAATATACAGGTAAAGCAGGGAACTACCAAGGCCATGCGAATACTCTAATACAAGCAATGCATACACACAAAAAAGAAGAAAAAAAAACAACTTAAAATAAAACATTCATATTCTTGAAAGACAAAATGGGGTAAGTGAAGCAAAATGAAAAAAGGGACTTGTCATGACAAAGCCAGAAGCTAGCTGCAGTAATGATGTTGTTGTTGTTGTTTTCAAATCTCTTTAGCTGCGAGCATTTCGCTCTATGCAGTAATTATAAACACTTTTTTTTTTAAATTCCCTCTCAATTTTGAGTCAAGGTAATGCCCAAATGTATCAAACTTCCATTGTGAAAAGAGATGCTAAAGTCTGTGTGAGAAGATATATATGCGAGCCATTCTCAAAGTGGGCTTAAAAACGTAACATGCAAAAATTTCAAACCGTCAATCTTTATGACTTTCTGACGTCAATCTTTATGACTTTCTGACCGACATGCAATCTAGAGTAGGTGTTTTTCTCAATTTTTGTCAACGTGAGAAGAAAATTAGAAGCAACGCTTTTACAGAAGACTTGATCAATATTCTAAGCAGAAACAAATCAGACAACCAAATTTTGTTATGTGCAGCTGAAATATAGTTTAGAGTGATTTTCTGGAAATAAAAGGGGTCAAATAAGATCTTCTGACTGACACTTCAATCGAATTTGGTTGCTACGCCAGCTGATTGGTGTTCCAGACCCACAAAATGTCATAATCGCGTGCATATCAATTTACTTACTACCCTTTACCACAATAGTAAAGTTTGGACAGGTTGGAGAGTGAAAGAATTTAATAGCAAAGAAAAATCCTATTCCATTTTTTTAAAAAATTGTTTTGTTTAAAAGCTCTAACAAGCACAATATTTTTTTTCTTTAGACTCATCCCCTAAAAATGTATCCTTAGGAGGAAATCGGAAAAAAACATTTGGGTAGCTAGTAGTGGTTTTCTTGATGCGAACGTCAGAACTGAATGTGTCGTCGAGGAATCATTTTTTGTCAGTGTACAGAAAACTGAAGACCCCTAGCCAGTTCAGAACAATTTTAACCCCTTTTTTATTCATTTTTCAGGTTCTGGACCTCACTCAAAACAATGTGTTCGGGACAATATTTTTCTATCTAGAGATGAAAAAAATTGTAAAATCAATATGTTAGCAGTGGTGGGCCTTTAATATTTTTTTTAAACCACTGGGGGAAGTGAAAAGTGGTCATCTGTACAGTTGATTGTCTTACACAGGTGGCCATAAGAGCAAGTTTGACAGAATATAATTAGATAGACTGATAAACTGCAGTTTTACACAATTATCTTTAAAAATTTGACAACAAAAGCGAACAAAAACTACACGAGATGCACTACTAAAAGAGAACACATAAACTAAACATTTTGATCTCTTCTTTTCTCAATTATAGAGAAAAAAAAAAAAAGCACAGATTTTTTTCATAAATAAAAAGATACTTTCATTTTTGTTTTAAATTCAGAGAAATGAAAGCAAACACAAAAAGCCAAGATACATTTTGCTGAGGGAAGCTTAACCTATCCACACTAGCAGGCAATGGAAAATGGTAGAACATGAGGACTCACCAGAGGAGGAGTAGAGACTCCAGCTGCTTCAGCTACTTCATCGTTAGCAACACTACTACTGGATGAATCAGGTGTGCTCTCCCTTTGTCGCTTAGCTTTTGTTCCAGCTGAGGAGGATGGCCGCGGGCCCTCGTCCCTCAATGGCATTTCTTCCCGAGAGAAGTTGAAGAAGTCTAAGTGAGCTGGCAAAATGGGCGAGCCTGAAAATAAGCAGTTTCACACCCATGAATATGACGGAAAATGGAAAACTTAATGCCTTTTCAAGATCACAAACACAGTTGTAAAATGATTTGCACATCGTCCTTAGGTAGCCTGTGGAGGAAAAAGGCAAACAAACCAATATCAAGAAACAGATCAACATTAAATCTATTGGTACTAAATCTAAAAAGACCTGAATGAATTCTCATTTTCAGATTTTCAACTTTTACAAACATTAAATGAGGCATGCTAAGCAA
>NW_004797760.1:169223-276723 GCF_000002075.1 Aplysia californica | reverse complement strand
GTCAACCCCAAAAGAACACGGACAAGCAGTGAAATCTCAAACAGTGAGGAATTTCTACCTTTTTTCTGTTGTTATTCACTTCCTTGCTAGAGGTCAGGAAAAAATGAAGACAGGTGCTCCAACCAATGTGTAACAGATTTTTGTGACCCTATAATATACATGGCCTGTTTTTTTACACTAATGTGACATCACATGCCATTTTTAAATACACCATGTTATCCTTCGTTTTCTAAGAAGCCTAGATACACCATGAAATCTATCCAGACATCAGTGGTTGGAAAAAATATGAAGGAACCCACTGCCCTTTTTTCTAATAATAATAATAAATGACATTTATATAGCGCTCAACCCCGAATAAAGTACACAGGCTCTGGGCGCTTTACAATACAGTACAACATACAACAGTTACATGAAACGTTGTGTTCTGACTAAAGAAAATTATTCCAAATATTCATCTTATTAATTTAAAAACAGAAACGACTTCAGCTGACTTTTGAATGAATCAAAAGATTTTATTTCTCTCAACGTACTTGGTAAAGCATTCCAGATCTTGGGGCCTTTGTATTCAAATGCCCTTTCACCCATTGTTTTAAGTTTCATAGATGGTAAAATAAATTTCTTTTTGTCAGCTGATGATCTTAAACTGCGAGTTGGAATGTACAGTCTTAACAGATTTGATAAATATGATGGTGCATTATCATTCAAACATTTGTGACATATGGTGGCCAACTTGTACACAATCCTTTTCTCAACAGGAAGCCAATGCAAAGTTCGTAAAAGAGGTTTAGCAGAGTCTCGCTTTCTTTTCCGTAAAACTAAACGTGCTGCATTGTTTTGGACAGTTTGAAGTCTTTTAACTTTCTCCAGTGATATTCCTGATAACAAGGAGTTACAAAAATCGAGTTTTGATAAAATTAAGCTAGTTACTAGTAAAGCAGTATACTTGGTATTGATCAGATGATGTATTTTATTAATTTTTCTTATTTCTAAATACATGCAGCTGATCAGATGATTTACCTCAGCCGACATTGACAAACTAGAATCAAAATAGATGCCAAGATTCTTAACTTTTCTTGAAAATAAAAATTTTTCATCACCAATTTTAATGTGATCATGGTCAACCTCTTTAACAGACTTTGCACTGCCTGCCAGAATGACTTCTGTTTTATTATCATTTAACATCAATTTATTTTTGTTCATCCAGTTTTTGACTAAGGCAATACAATTTTCAGCACGATGGACAAGTTCATCTAAGTTGGTAAATAATGTTGAACCATAAATTTGGGTATCATCAGCATAGAAATGGTACTTTAAGTCATATTTAACTATTTCCTTGACAAGTGGTTGAGTATAAATGGTGAACAAAACTGGACCGAGGACTGAGCCCTGGGGGACCCCATACTTAAGAGCATGATCTGATGACTTAAGCCCTTTAATAAAAACAGATTGGTAACGATTTGACAGGTAAGAAGAAAACCAGCTAAGGGCAGTCCCGGATAATCCAAAAGACACTTCCAATCGCTTCAATAAAATGTGATGGTCAATTGTATCAAAAGCTGCTGATAGATCTAAAAGGCTCAGCAAAACAACTTTTCCTGAATCACAATCAGTAAGCATGTCATTCATGACTTTAAGAAGTGCTGTTTCTGTGCTGTGGTTAGCTCGATAGGCAGACTGGAATAGCTCTAACAGATTGTTTTCTTGTAAGTGATGATGACGAAGCTGCTCGAGGACAACCTTTTCAAGGATTTTAGACAAAAAAGGTAGATTTGAAACAGGTCTATAGTTCTTTAAGACATTCTGATCTAAGTTTTGCTTCTTTAGCAAAGGTTTTACAAGAGCGATTTTTAACGAATCTGGTACTGATCCATACACTAGAGAATTATTTATGATTTTAGTAATAAATGGGATCAGTTCGTCAATGCAGGAAGACAACAGAGAACTAGGGACAGGGTCGAGATCACAATGTTTGCTAGGGGATTTTAGAATTACAGATTTAATGTATTCTTCAGAAACAGGTTTAAACTTATCAAGAATCACCCCATCATATACATCAAAATCACAACATGTTTCATAGTCATCAAGGTCGTTTCTTAGTTTCTGGACTTTATCTGTAAAATAATCAGCAAACTTTTCGGGTAGTTCTTGATCGCTAAAAAGAATTCGGGAGACGTGTCTCTTTGACCCTTCCTAATAGTTCATCACAAATGCTGAACAATTGTTTACATGATTTTTAATTTTCCAATTTAGAAACATAGTATTTCTTTTTAGCACATTTAATTACAAATTTCAGCTCTCGCTTCTTTAATCTAAAAATGTGCTTGTGGATGGTGAGCCCTGTTTTAAGCCATTGTCTCTCTGCCTTCCTGCATTCGATTTTGGCCGCTTTCACCTCAACTCCAAACCATGGTGCATACGGTCTAGTCGACAGACGACGAGTTACAAGTGGTGCGTGCTTGTCAAGAACTGCCCTAACAGTGGAATTATACAAATCAACACAGACTGTTTTAAAGTTACTTAAAGATTTCAACAAATCCATTTTAAACTTATTAATGTCAATTCCTTTGATGTTCCTTGTAGACACAATGTTTTTCAGGCTTGGTTTTAGTCACATCCAACACAAGTAAGATGAAGTAATGGTCAGAAAATAGTTTGTCTACAACATAAATTTTTCTAAAAGCGTCCGAGTCTTTCTTGATGACGACTCCACTATAATATCCACTAACAATGTCTGCATGAACCAATAATTAGACCAGGCCTTTTGACATAGGAAGCGAATCCTTTACCTCTAGATAAATGGACCCCTAATTCAACCCACGAAAGCCCTCATATTTTGTTACGGATGTAAAAAGACACCGATACCTTTCAAAAATATTTTCAAGTATCAAAAAATGTTTAAAAAGAAGAAACTAAACAACAATAGAGCGTGGAAAAGGCTGGAAGAGTAAATAGGAAGCAAACTAATAGCCCACAAATGAACAAGGCCAAGTGTTTGATTCAACTAAAAAAAGAAATTGAATCAAACTTTGTCATGAAAAAGACATGCAGGAAAGAAGATGGGAAGGATTTTTTAAGAACATATTTTAACCTGAACTTTTCTTACTTTCTGATAGAACGTATGTGCACATGCTCACAGAATGTGTGTGTGCATGTGTTCAGGCATTCGTTTTTCTGAGAAAACAGAGCAAATTTTATATTTTAAAAATTGGGATCCAGAATGTAAGAAATTGTGGGAAGAACGGGTACCAATTCCTTCTTCTATAGTAAGCAACCCCAAGGTCATTAAAACATCCTGCTTTTGCCTGTGATATTTGAGGCTTTGTAAGCATCTTACAACAAAGTACCCACATTAATTCTAGATACAGAAAACTTTCAGTTTATAACACCAATAATTAAACCTCTTTGTGTGCAAAATGCTATCAACATCATAGATAAGCAAGTGCCATTAGACATTAGAATGTGAAAGACAGTTTTAACAGAATGACAGCCTCTGCAAATCGGTATTTTGATCTCCCAAAACGGTGTTTTTTGTTTTTGTAAAGTGTTTTACGGCGCTCGCAACTGCATAAGGTCATATGAGCGTGTGGGACACACCTAATATTTTCAGTTGGTAGGAAATTTTGAATTTTGCCCGGGCGGCGGCCGAAGCCTACTCTTATCGATTTTAGACCACCAAGGGATCTTTAACGTGCGCAACTTGCACACGAGCCCTCCGAGATTTTTCGCCCTTGTCCGAAAAGGCTAGGTGTAGATCTTTCCTACCAGAAAATCAGGGGTGTGGCTGAAAGACAGCAGTAAGGAGGAGCCAAGGAGTAGCATTAGAAAGTCTGCAGAAAGAGTCAGGAGCCCAGAGGAGGGGGCAAAGGAGGTGAAGGGGTGGGGGTGGGGGCAGAAAGTGGAAATGAAAGCAGACAACAGAACATTGCTAGAGAGCAGGAAAGGAGGTGAAAGGAGACAATTTTACCGAAGAAAATTTTTCGGTCGCTACCCGGATTCCAACCCGGGACCTTTGAATGAGAGGCCAACACCTTAACCTCTAGGCCACGAGAGCCCCCATTAAACCTTTAATCAAAGTTCAGTTACATTTCATGTGTAAGCAGCACACCTTAAAGACACCTTGACTGATGAAAGTCGACAAAAGCAAGCCTACTGCAAGGACCTTAACAAACAGCACACTGCTACCTATAACAGAAATGTAAGGAAACGAACACTATGGTAAGAAAATAAAACAAGTGGTCTTAATATTTATAAGTTGCACTGAGACTTCAAATACACCATCAGCTACCAGATCTTCAACACGGCAATACAAGCTCATGACATTCACCTACCATTCTATGCTCTCACTCGATCAACACAGACAAAACAGAAATGTAGCACCCATAAGAGTACCAAGCACTAAATACATTGCATGACTGCACAAAAACAACCAATATCACAGAAGTCCATAATACTCTTTTTTAGCTACATCTCCATCGACACACAGCAGTCGAAAAAATTAAAATAAAGGTTGTGAAAGTCTATATTTGACTTTAAAGCGTAATGAACAAATTTTCAATTAGAAAAGTGACACAAGCAACAGACAAAAGTCATAAAAATCTGGTCACTTTTTCATGTCATCACAATCTGACTACTGCTAACAACTTTACTAGCAAAAGTCTTCGTTTGTATTGGTAAGTGCTTTACAGAGCTCGCAATTGCATAAGGTCACATGAGTGCGCGGACACAGTTTGGTAGGAATTAATTTTGAATTTTGCCACGGTGGCGGCCGAAGCCTACTCTTATCGATTTTGGAACACCAATGGATCTTTAACATGCGCAACTTGCACACTGGACCACAAAGATTTTTCGCCTTTGTCTGAGAAAGCTAGGTGTTAGATCTTACCTACCCTAAGATCAGCGGAGTGGCTGAAAGACAGCAGTAAGAAGGGGCCAAGGAGTGGCAGTAGAAAAGTTGCAGAAAGAGTCAGGAACCCAGAGGAGGAGGAGACAGAAAGTGAAGACCAAAGCAGACAACAAAACATGGTTAGAAAGTAGGAAAGGAGGTGAAAGAAGACAATTTTCCATCGCTGTTAGGTTTCGAACCTGGGGCCTATTGAATGAGAGACCAACTCCGCAACCTCTAGACCACGAGAGCCCCCTGCAAAAGCTTTATCCCATTCACTCTTAGCATTAGAATTTCTGCATGTCAAACAATTGTGAAACATTTTCTGCCTATCCAAAAATTGACAGATGAAATACAAACTGCATGCAGGATCCTTGGCTTTAGGAAGTCAAATTGTCAAGAAAGGTGTGAATAGAACACAAAAAGCATTGCCATACAATTTATATTATTAAAAATATCTGATACAACCCAGACAAATGAGTGGTAGGGAAAATGAATTTTAAAAAAAGACACAAACTAACCAAGTGCAGTGAAGTCAGAGGGGGAAAATCCAAAATCAGTAAGGCAAGGTAGTGAAAAGAGCATGCTGCAATGAGTGAGAAGCAAGACCGAGCACAATAGAGACGGCAAAAATCATTGTGAGCCCTCCTATAAACACTTACACCAGATACGGGGTGGTACACCTATCCCATGGGAAGTCCATAAATAAAAATCCTAAACAAACACACACACTTTGTGATATTAAAAGTCTAAAACTTTCCTCGACAAGATTTAGATTATTTTGATAGAAAAGCATGTAGCACCCCACAAAGACAAGGTACCAGAAGCATTATCAAGAAAACAGTTAAGAAGGCTAAAAAAATTCAAATCTCACTCAGATTAAAATCCAAAACTCCCCTGTGTGGGCTAAATAATAGCCAGCAAAGACATCATACATTAGGAAAGCGAAGGTGCAAGTATCACCACATTGTCTGCCCTGCCAAAAGCAAACAATGCCTGATCTAAAAGAGTTTTATTTCTTTGTGTGCAAAATGCTATCAACATCATAGATAAGCAAGTGCCATTAGACATTAGAATGTGAAAGACAGTTTTAACAGAATGACAGCCTCTGCAAATCGGTATTTTGATCTCCCAAAACGGTGTTTTTTGTTTTTGTAAAGTGTTTTACGGCGCTCGCAACTGCATAAGGTCATATGAGCGTGCGGGACACACCTAATATTTTCAGTTGGTAGGAAATTTTGAATTTTGCCCGGGCGGCGGCCGAAGCCTACTCTTATCGATTTTAGACCACCAAGGGATCTTTAACGTGCGCAACTTGCACACGTACACGGGCCCTCCGAGATTTTTCGCCCTTGTCCGAGAAGGCTAGGTGTAGATCTTTCCTACCAGAAGATCAGGGGTGTGGCAGAAAGACAGCAATAAGGAGATGGGGCAAAGGAGGTGAGGGGGTGGGGGGCAGAAAGTGGAAATGAAAGCAGACAACAGAACATTGCAAGAGAGCAGGAAAGGAGGTGAAAGGAGACAATTTTAGAGAAGAAAATATTTTGTGGTCGCTACCCGGATTCGAACCCGGGACCTTTGAATGAGAGGCCAACACCTTAACCTCTAGGCCACGAGAGCCCCCGGTTATCTGTGTTTTCTAAGATGGAAGAAGAATGAAAGTACCACCACAGCTAAAAGTATTATTGCCCAAAAATGCTCAAATAGCCAAACTTAGTCACAGCAAAGGCAAGAGGTGCACAAAAGAAGCAAATCTGCAAGACACAGGCAACGAGGGAAAGCTGGGTCAATCTGTAATAAGTTCTAATCATCAGTGAACACAAAAATCTGATGTAATGTATTTCGTTCAGTATCAAATTAAATTGAATGACAAAAAGACAACTGACAAAACAACAGAACTGGTGCTGAGAGCAGAATAAAATACACAAGGATTAATGAACCATCGAGAGAGATCAGTGCAAAATATAACATTTTTTACGTGTATCAGCACTAGAAAATAAAATGAAAGGTTTACAGAGTGAGAGTTTAAAAGACTATGAGTCAAACATCTAATCTTGAAAACAAAAATGGTTAAATGGTCTAGGCTACTGATGCCACGTCTTATCTTGCTGATGTTTTAAACTAGCTTGATATTTGAGAGCATCAGTTCTTCACTTTCACATAAAAGTTTTTTTAAAGCTAGAATTTCTTCATTTTTCTACAGAATGGAATTGAATATGCACTTAGATGACAAAAAACATTAACCTGTGTTATGAGAAACCTGGATGTATAAAATAGACCTGCATGTGAGCCTCAACCAGATTGTCTGAAAATTTTGCGCAAGCTTTTGTGGGTGTCATAAGGAAGGACTTCCGAGTAACGAGCGACCACCCCATCAAACACAACAAAGAAGAGACCTAACCCTACCCCTACCCCTAGGCCTACCCCAAAAAAGAACCTGCAACGAGCCTCATGTGAAAAGGCCAGCAAAAGTCCAAAATGAAAAACATTTTTAAAATTAAAAAACCACACTCCAAAACAAACAAGGCTTACAAGGTCAAGGAGCATAATGGCCCACATCTAACATTGCTAGATCTATAATAATAGGGTTTGATACAATAACACAATAGATTCTAGAATTGGAATATGAATCCTCCATATAGATCTAGATCTAGTAAACTAAATAAATCTAGATCTAGATATTGTAGAACAAGTGAATAGGATCTAGGAATAGGCCTTGAACTAGAAATCCGCATCCGATTCCGATCAGAAGGGCTCAGCTGAGTCTAGACTTGGTCTAGATTCTAAATAAATAAATAATTCACGCACCTGATGAAATGCCTTTTACCAACATTAATATTACAGCACAGCCTATGATAGGGTTTGACAAAATAGAATTGGAATATGAATCCTCCATTGAGGTCTATAATGATCTATATAAATCTAGATCTAGATCTAGATTCTATTATCTAGCCTAAGTGAGTCGGACTGGAATGAATCCACACGATCTGAACAATTGAATTTGTCAACAAAACGAAATTCAAAATGGCCGCTCGAGCACGAAACTGAAAGTAAATAATTTAGGTCGTCGTCCTTTTTCGTATTCACATTTCTACTCAGGTTCCGACAATTATGTCGGAAACGCCGACGTCGGCAGTCGGTGGTCGGCACGAAAACGAAAGTGCCGACAAAGCCGACGGGAGAAAAGGGGGACGCTGGCAGTCGGCCAGGCCTCGCACTTAGCACATTGACTGATACAGGTGGGCCTAGCGATAGCATCGGGCGCCTCGCGGGTCGCGTCGCGATTGTCGGATTTCAGACGATTGTCGGCAAACATGCAGGTCTAATGAAAAAACAGAAAAAGAATCTGAAAGCAAAATTTCACAACTTGAAAAGAAAAAGCAGCTTTAAAAAACACTCAGATAACTCTTTCAATATCCTCTTCTTGGCCTTTCACTGAATTTTCATCTGCCAACAAAAAAATACCAATCCATCTCCCCTCTCCCTCCCATCCAACATTCCCAATACCCTCCAGGCGTGAGGCACAAGTGGCTAAAAAAAAAAAAAAAAAAAAGCAAGCTATGGCTCATACCTTTTTGATCCATTGACTGAACTGGAGGAAGAGCGAACAGAATCCTTACTGCTCTCATCCACATTGACACTGGCCAAGTGAGAAATCCCCCGGGTTGGGGTGCTCGACGGAGTGGATGTCGAACTAGAGGTTTGTCTTTGACCTGTGAAAGAGCATATAGAGGATTCAGATGACTATTTGTCAGTGACGTAGACATTCACTGCGCAATTTAAAAAAACAAACTATTTTTTAGGGGGGGGGACGTGAAAAAAACAACCCAATTCAGTAAACTAATACCAGTGCTTCTAACAGCTGAAGCTGAAAAGTAAGGAAAATTCTGCAGCACAATCGGCCGATCCCATCTGTAGTGGACACGCCCGTGTATCAGCATATCATATTTTTTTCATCGCGGCCCTTATATTGCGTTCACGTGCCATAGAATCTTCGCATTGATAATTTCTCTAGATCTAGATAAAATTTGCTAAAAAAGTTTCTTTCCGATAGTAATTTTCTGTCTAAGATCAAAATTAGTCTTGATCAACGCGCAGATTTTCCAGCCGCGGCATCAATCCGAAGATAGACAGAAGGAATGAGTGAATGACAGAAAGGAGGAAGTTGGCACAAAAGGTTCGCCAGATTTGGATCCATCTGCAGGTAAAAAATGTACTGCCGACCAACACGCAATGAATGCATGGGACTGGGACATAGCGGTATAATGTCCGATTGCCGGAAATGCGCAATTTGGCAGGTTTCTATAACGTTAACTTGTTGCCGAGAGAATTATCGTAAATATCCGTAACTTATACAAGACGATACGAAGGCGAGTACGGAATTTCGGCAGTCCTGCACTGTCACAGTTTTTTTTACGGAGGGAGTTGATAATGATGGATGAACAAGTACGGAACAGGCAGAAAGTACGGATTTCCGTAAAAATACGGAAGAGTGGAAGCACTGTAATACTAAGCCTTTTAGTAATCACTCATGATCTGTTCCACTTCACCACCACGTTGGGGGAACCAGAATAAGCTCAGACACAAAAATTTCCCATTTCATTATTGTTGCAAGAGGCGGATGACGCTGGAATAAAAATTCAACAGAAAGAGACAAACCTCATCACAGAAGGATGGACAATACGTGAATGGTATTTTATCATATTCTGTTACCTTTTGTGTTCAAACAACTATTACCGTACACGCAGAAAAGGCACACATAGTAACAATGATGGCGAAAGTAATTATTTTATATGACCCTCAAATTGATAAATGTTGTGTATTCTAGATCTGCTTGCGAACAGTCCAAGAACACCAACAACATTAAACATTAATAAATGAAACAACTTCTCGGGTTGTGTTCCAGAGTTTAATATAAGACTTAAACTTTACATGACTGCGGCTTGTGCTGCCGTAAGCTAGACATCTTTGTTGTTTATCTGTGTATGTGTGTGTGAGTGTGTTACTCTTTTCTTGCTCTCAACGATACCGATATACTGATCATTACAGTACTCGTTATGGAATACTGAAAATGGGTACTTATAATGTTACATTATGATTATTCTACTTTACAACAATAACCACCACGCTGGAGAAAAATTATAAACTTTTAAAAAGAAAATGCCTTAGACATTTTACATAGTGCAAATAAATACATAAAGGGATGGAAAATGGAAACATCTCGTTTTAATATCTACATTTGAAAAACTATCACCTTATGGACTTTGCAAGCCATAAAAAAAAGCAGTGAAAATCAAAAACAATGTTGGGAAAAAATCAGACGATATATATATCACAGTTCATGAATATACAAAAAGACTTACTTCCAGTTCTCCTCAGTAATCTCTTTGGGGAGAGAGTAGATGAGGGAAACGAGCGCCGCTTGCTAAGAGAAAGCTTTTCCGATTTGTGATTGCCCGTGGAATGTCTAGTAGACTTATAAGATGCCTTGTGAGGGCTTCTCCCTCCGTTACTTTGATGACTGCTGATGCTTGTCTCATGGCTACTTGAGCTAATACTGCTGCTTGAAATACATTGCAAGATTGGCATTGACCGAGAACGGCGACTGTCTTGTAAAGATGCATACAAAGCTTTGTTCAATTCTTGTTCCTCTCTTCGAGACATTCCAACAGTGTCATCCTGAAGAATGAAGTAGTAAAAAAGCATTAAAAATATAAATATTTTCTAAACCTGCACACAACAAACCATTGTTTACTGGGCAATAGTTAGAACAATGAATGTTTTCTTTCATCACCATTATTAAGTGCCAGATTTGCAACAGACATCGAAGATCACAGTTTGTCGTTCATTTCTTCTTCATTTCATTATTTTGGCAAAGAGCTTGGTTTCACAACGCCACAAATTTTATTTATGTGAAACATTTGGCATCTGATGTAAGCATATGTGAGGCATCGTGGTAAAATCAGGCACTCGTCAAAATAATGAAATCAAAGAACCGGCATTTTCCCGCCAGTTTGTAAACTTTATCGAATTTTTGTTTATTGGCTTAACACCTTTCATGTCCATTTAAAAGCAGACTATTTCTGTGTGGATTTTATTGAAAAACGATTAAAGGCCTAAAAATGTACATTTTTATTTTCCAAAGGCTCTCAGACTATGAAAGTCACCAAACTTTGACGACCATTTTATCATTAATTGTACCTTTGCCCCCCGCCTCTTTCAATCTCGACTTCTGTTCAAGATATATGGGTATTTTGCATCGAGAGACAGACAAATGAACATGTTTTGAGACAATACCAATAACTCAAAATGCCCAAAAATTGATGAGAGCCTGATTCCACCGAATCGTGACACATATATCTATACCCATGATCTTTAAATTGTTGAATGTTTCATCTTTTCACTGCTTAAGAGATATGATTTGCTGCTTTTTTATTAGATAGAACCATGCATTGTTTTCTTTATGTCCAACAATAACCCTTCACATTCACTTTCTATCACAACAGATCTAGAAGCAATTGAAGAGATCCTTTTCTGAATCTGCTATAAAAACAGTGCCATTGGCATATATCTGACATTATCAATACTTTCTCTATCCACTTTGAGACTAACTTTTTTCTATGTTTCAAACGATTGTTTTACGATGTTAAAGAGTTCTTGTGACATAACATATAGTCTTTCCTAGCTCCTCTTTTAATTTGTTTATAAAATATTTACTGTAGTCTCCCTCGATTCTAAGAGGAGCGTTTTGGTCTCAGTACAAATTGCCAATACACGTAATTCTTACATTCTTTCCATCTTTGTATAGCTCTTCCACAATCTTAAATAGCCCACCATATGTAGCTTTACCAAAAGCCTTTGGACTATCAATGAAGCATAAGTACTAGAGGTGTAGCAAGCACCCGATACCGATTCATTACACCTGAGCTCAGATGGTGCACTTGAAAAATGAGCAGAGACTGGTTTGCCAATATTTTGTTTTTATATGTTTCTGAAATTGCTTTTAATCTTAAAGAATTTGTTTGGGCTTTTCATAACAAATATGATGCCCTTATCAAACAAACACAGAATTCCTTACCAACACTTTTGGTTGCACTATTCGTCTTGGCCTTTTACCAGGTCGTGAGTCAGAGTTGCGCAAACTGCGCTTTGTTACAAGCAGCGTGCTCCTCCTCCCAACCATTTTGACGTATCTGGACATGGAAAACAGATCGAAATTTTAAAAACACATATGTAATTTCAATATTTCTGCACAATGGATAATATATAAGTGCCAAAGATTACAGGTTAACAAACACAAAAAGAGAAGGAAGAGAGATAAAAAGATGGTAGATGTTTGATAGGAAGGAAGGAGAAAACCCACCATCATTCATAGCACTCGCTAACCATCCACCTACAGGACATTTGTTTCTCAAATCCACTGTGCAATTTCAAACAATGTTATCTAATATCATGTGTGTTACTGAGAGGGCAATTTGGGGCAAGCTGTTAAATCAGTGTCAATGTTTTATGAAATGACCCTCAAAAGTCAGCCTCATTATAATATTGAAAGTTACAGCTGGGAAGTTCCAGGGGACTGAAAAAGAAGCTGAACATGCGACGACAGCATTTCTTGCCAAAGGTTTATTTTCAAAATGGAAGCAACCCATATAATGGTTCTTTTAGAGCAATTCAACAATGCAATCTCTAATTCTTGAAAATTTGTTAATTGAAGCAGTGGGGATGTGTTGGAGTTATAGGTTTCAAAGTGAGATCTGTGATATATGTGATAAAGGCATCAAGAACTGTGAGGGCTTTCGCAAGATGCAAGTCACCCCAAACAGCCAATTTTTTTTAATGTCATGAAAAAATAAATCTAGTCATGTCCACCATCAGCCCCCCCCCTCCCTCTAAAATCTACTTACGAACATTATGAATAACTAGTCGAAGCAATATTCTTAGCAATTATGGTGTCATGTCCAAGCATGTGATCAGATATTTCTATGAAATAGGGCCAAACTTTTCAACTAAGGATAACCACAAAACATACCCAAAACCCCATTGTTTTAGCCATATATTTTTCTCATCTCTGAGAGTAAATTTAGCAGCTCAAGTTCTCTAGGCCATAGTGTTACTGCTGAGATAGCATTCCTCCGTCAAGTGAATGTGTTACCATCCAAAGCACACGGACATCTTTTTTCATTGACAGGTTAAACAGTCTTTTTAATGCTTTTATTACCAAAAAAAAGCAAGTCATCTGCACCTTACAAATGTTGTATCACACCAACTTCATCCCATATTTCCTTTTTGAAAGATACCATTTGTTGGTTAAGCAACATGACAGGGCAATGAAACAGCGAAGACCCTTCCTGGCGTTTCAAGTAAAAGTCCTTTTGACTCTTAAAGGAAAATGTCAAAGGTGATGATAACTTTCACTCAACAACAGGCAGAATCAGGACTGTGTTGAAAATCTCTTTGCAAGCATCAAAGGAAAAGGCAGTCATAGAGATTATAATCCTGACCCCCAATAGTTCTGCACTGCTTTTCTTAAGATGATGGTACTATTGATAAATAAAGTCTTCCTTAGCAGTCCCGGTGTGACCAGCAGCAATGACATGACATTGATCACTTCCTCCTCAAATTCAAATATTCCATTATGTTGCACCACCTGCGTTCTCAGAAAATAGAACACAAAAAAGAGGAACAACCACCAGTGACTAATCTTATAAAGTCACTGAAAGTAGGACCTGATGAAGCTTGAAAATGTTGTCACAGGATACAATACAACTGTGGGTACTTGCTCAGGAAAGTGTATCCAGTCATATAAGACAAGTGCAAAACTTTGCTTGAGGAAAAGGAAAACCCATTAGCCAGGCACTTGATTCTCATTCATGATAGCAAAGTTTAAAAAAAAAACTTGAACACATGAAATTCTTGTAAAAAAAGCCAAGTGAGCCAAGTGTCCAGCTTACAGTTCAAACTGTGGGTCTCTATTTTTCAAACACTCATACATAAAAGTTTCTTAGAGGAAAGGAAACGTCAGAACAAAGCTACCATTGAACCTCCCATGGCCATGCAGTCAGCACCTGAAAAGTTGAAAAGTTCAGACTGCCACTGCCATACTGTGTGTTGTCTAATAGCCTAGCGAGCCTATTCCTCAGCCAGAATGAATCATGAACTGAAGCTACTAAGAAAAAGAGTACCAAAAAAGAAGATATGAAGCTACAACGAGCACCTAGCACACCTCTGTGATTTGCCCAAATAGATGACGTATATGTGCCATCTATTTTTGTCATCGTCCAGGGTTTCCCTCACCAGTTGACTGTTCTAGATCTTGCCGTGGCAGGCCCGCTTTGGGCACGATGGGCTTGGTTTCATCGTCGACTGCTTGGGCTGTGTGCGCACATGTTTGTGTGTGTGTGTGTGTGTGTATACGTGTGCGCGCGCGCTTGTGTGTGTGTGTGGTGTGTGTGAGAGTACAACTTTGTTGAGGAGAAGCTAAATTTACGGAAAGAGAATTTCTGAGATTATTTATAAAAGAAAGCACAAATTAATAAAAAAAACTACAAAGTTGTACACACACACCAAGCAGTTGGCGATGAAACCAACCTCAGGTCTTATTTCTGTAGCTATGCCATGACAATGGACATGGGGTCTTATTTATATTACAGACATGGACCTAAATCTAGGCCTACTCTTGACTCAATCAAAATTTCATTGTCTTTCCTTTCAATGAAATCAAAAAAGTATCAAAGCCAAATACTCCACTAAATGCAAGAATTCCATCTAAAAGCTTGCACACCTTCACAGTTATCCAACACCGATGAATATATTCCCCAGTTTTCAGCTTAGACAGCATGCATCGTGAAGTGAATTGCTATTTAATGAATATAATCATGCCATGCAGCATGCAGTTGAGTTATTCAGTTAGCCATCACAACGGCATCGCGTCGCGAGGCGTAGAGAACGTGGTGGCAAGGAGCATTGGAAACGCTGATTTACATTGCGTTCCCCAACAAAGAAATCAGAAATTAAGCTTTATTCCTGTTGCTCTAACTAGCAATTAAATTTGTCTTCATTGATTTTCATAGTGCGGTTTTCATCGAACCAAGGCTTGTGCAAATAACTTACTTTCTTCACAGTAATCTCAGTTCAGTCTCGTCTTTGTTCCCATCGTGAAGAAAATGAGTCGGGTTTTAGAGTCAGTATTGTTGTGAAAAATTCCATGAACTAAACATTTACCGAAGAACTTCCGGTTGTCTACTTTCATTTTCGTCTTGTGATTCCTACTTATAGTGTACTCTGTACTGTCAAAAACTATTATTTCGTTGTGGAATAATATATTTCCTTAAGTGACTAATTTTGATATTGAGTCTGGCAACATTTGTTAATGCATCCTAAAAATGTTTTTATTTGATTCATGGGCAACCATATTTTTTATTGTTAAATATAGCTAACTTAACACTTTCATTCCCATGAAATGCATCTTTTCTTTAGTTTGACCCGCACTCGACCCACTTTACTTTTTGTATAATTCCAATAGAGAAAGTAATTGAGAACTGTATACATCAGCTTCCACTTCCTCCTCTGTGATGTAGGCTTACTGTGTGTGTAAACTTACAACTGTTGTTGTGGAGGAGCTAAGACTAAGAGTTGTTGCACAAACAGGCGTGACAGTGATACTACCGTACGAAAATGTCAAGCAGGGCTTTAAGACGTCTTCAAGCAGATTCTGGTCTCTCAGACTTCCATGTGGATGCTCCAAACGGAATATCAGAGGACAGTGACGTTGAGAATGATGGAGATGGAGCTTCAGAATGCAATGCCAATGATACGAATTTTACGAAAAAGGGAAAACGAGACAGAAGGAAGAAGCAAAAGAACGCCACTCTAAATCCTTTTGAATTGGTATGAATTAAATCATATGGTATTTTTTTACTTTCCCTCCCGTCTCACACTCAGCTACCAGTTGTCTATTTTCTACTAAATATTGATGCGCTGAACACGAATAAGTCGAATATCAACTTCATTTCCGTCGCAAATTAATGGTTTTTGAAATATTTGATTGTTTTTAACCGAGATAGACATGCTTTGGACCAATCGGGGGGTTCCAGGGGGGCCTGCCCCACTGGGGTAAAAGAAAATCTGGGGGGTTACAGGGGGGCATGCCCCCCTGTTTTTACACCCATAATTTGATATTTTAGTTTTACAGTTAGATTTGAAATTGTCTTGAAAATAATTGATTTGCGACAGTTTTAGTGGCTTTATGTGTGATCTGCAGCAAACAGTACAGCAGTTTGACCCCTGAAACAGTACATCTGTGTGCGGGAGTGAAAGTAAAAATTTACCAATCATATCCCAGGCTAGATGACTTTTAAACTCTTAAATCTACACCTACACCTCTATTCTCACCCGGAGTGAGAATAGTGCAGGCGAGTCTTGTGGCTATTCTCACCCGGTGCGCGTTCACCAAATTTTGCGTTCACCCTAAACCACAGAATTCTACACTGTGATAACAGAAAAATTGTAGAATTCTGTGCCGTGAACAAACGTTCCATTACAACTGTAGCCTACTAAGAGCGTACAATTTTGTCTGTGGGCAGTGGAGAGAAAGAGAGAGAGGAGTAGCGCGAGAATTTCCGGGCAAAACAAAATGGCGACCCGCGTAGTTCGGCTCGATTCGAAAAGTTAAATAGCCGTAGCATCTTTGTAGACTACCAAATTAACTTACTTTTGTGTTTTAACATCATTTTTTAACTTTGTTTTGGTCAATTTGATCGTCCACACCGATAGACAGTATTCAGAAAGAGACAGAGAGAGAGAGAAGAGGGGAGGAGTTGATCTTGCGAGAACTTCCGGGCGGGTGAGAATAGCCACTTTCTTAGATCTAGATCTACTAAGTTTATGCTGGTAAATGAAATTCAGTTCGTGCTCGTATTATAAAATAAATTAGAAGATCTGGGTATTTTTTTTGGCCACCTCAATAGCGCAGGTGAGTCTTTTGGCTATTCTCACCCGGTGTGCGTTCACCGTTTTATAGCCTAGGGCTGGATTGTACTTTACCGGACCACCCGTCTCGGCCCGTGATTACTACGCACGACTAGCCTAACTACGCACTGATAGTACTCTACGTGCGGATAAAAGATAGTTCCGCGGGCGACTTCGCGCACGCACACCGCGAGGCGAGGTGAGCGAGAGGTGGTGGTTGAGAGTGGGCAGGGGATTTAACTTTGGTTTCAGGGGGGCTTGCCCCCTGAAACATTAAAGACAACACATATTTTATGCGAAACACTAACATGAGCAGACAGTCGTGTTTACATCTATCAATGTAACAACAGTGGGAGGAGGGGGGGTTTCAGGGGAGCTAGCCCCCCTGGCAACAATAATTTAAAGACACACACACATAAACAATAACATGAGTGGACCATCGGGGTAGATACTCGCCAAGTCGCGAGCAGGGCTGAGGGGGTTGCAATTATGCAAATGAGCTCTCGTGCACATCTCTAGCCTCCAAGCCAGCAGAGTCGCGAGCAAAAATAAAAATAGTGGACCGCGTGATTAGATTGACCAATTAGCCTCAAGGTGTCAGGATCGAGGGTCAAAGGGCACGTTCGTTATGACTGAAAAACCCGGTAAGAGACGTCGGTCGATTGCTGGCAGTGGAAGAGTGAGGACGTAGAAAACTGAGCAAGAGAGTGAGTAGAGGAGCTCGGAAACGAAGAATAGTAGGCCAATAGGCACCAGGGGCGCCATAGCAAAAGTAGTTCCGACCGGTGGTCCGGTAAAGTACAATCTTACCTAGCCTAGGCCAACCAGTGGTGTTCACCGTTAACTACAGAATTCTACTCTGTTATAACAAAATTGTAAAATTCTGTGCCGTGAACGAACGTTCCATTACTATACTACTGTTAGCCTAAAAGCGTGCAATTTTGTTTGTGGGCAGTGGAGAAAGACAGAGAGGAGTAGCGCGAGAACTTCCGGACAAAACAAAATGGCGACCTGCGTAGTTCGGCTCGATTCGAAAAGTTAAATAGCCGTAACATCTTTGTAGACGACCAAATTAATTTACTTTTTTGTGTTTTAACATAATTTTTTAACTTTGTTTTGGTCAATTTGATCGTCCACACTGATAGACAGTATTCAGAAAGAGAGAGAGAGGTGGGAGGAGAACTTCCGGGCAAAACAAAATGGCTACCCGCGTAGTTCAGCTCGATTCGAAAAGTGAAATAGCCATAGCATCTTTGTAGACGATCAAATTAGCTTACTTTTGTGCTATAACGCCATTTTTTCTATGCTTTTATTAGCAATGACAATGAAAAATTAAATTTTCATCCAAATTGCTTAAAAATAAAATGGGCTTAAATGAAAATAGAGTAAATTCTAAGAACTATGGTTTTTTAATTTTATAAATCCATTGATAAATAATAAAGTTATTGGGATTTTTGTTTGCAAAATGTTGGAGGACCTTCATATAGGAAAAAATCGCCAAAATGTACGACATGTTTTGATGTATTTTGAGGAAAAACTGTTCATAAGTCAGTAATGATTAGCAATGCCCATCGGGCTTTCCCGCGCGGCGAAAATTTGGTCCCCGTTTGCGGGTGATTTTGCGGACCCGGCTGAAGCGTATGTGACTAACTTTGTCGACCTCGGTCTGCTCTATTTCCGAACCAATCCGAATGAAACTCGGGAACCAATCAGAAAATAGGGCAAACTAATGATATGTGGACGTTGAAGTTCGTACACATAAATTAACCTATACTTTTGGTGTCGGGAACACTTTCGTATCGGGTACACCGAAAACTATAAGGAGTTTGAATTTCAACGCCGAGATAGTAATAGATCTATCTATCTTCTATAGTGTGCTCAAATTTGAACGTTCTGTGTCAAGTAGTTGTTTAGACCCGATCATAAATGCACAACTACCCCCCTATCCAAAGCGGCTTCGCATGGAGACCGGCCATTTTCCCCTCACTCTCGCGGCAAATGTATGTGACCTACAAATCCCGGCATGACTATTCCGGGCCCGTTCATTGGTCACTTGAAATAGGGCAATGGCGGGCACGCGCATCCGGTTGTTTTTCTCTCTGTTCCCCTGTAACATCGCAATGGGGGTATTCCGAGGCGAGGTTATCTCGTCTCGAGGTGTTCGCGTCTCAACGGGGGAAAATAATTTTTTATTGTACGGCATGCTAGATTGAATTAACTTATCTTTTAAGGTTGGCATGGTCTAAATTCATCATAAAAAGCTTTGCAATTATTTAGTCACGCTGCCGACATATATTCTTAAAGATCCCATGTTGTGATACGATGCTATAAATAAAATGGACTCATCCCGACACCCCATTTTTGCAAAATCGTAATATGTACACCAAAATTTTAATTATAACAAAATGACTACGAAATGGGTAGTAAATCTGAATGCAGAAATGATTTCTTTGTCCTTTCTTACAACTTGCACCCGTCCGCCCTCCCACTCACACTAATCCACTTGCTATGTCACTTTTTGGTTTTTTTCAAAGTATCCCGTGCTCAAAAAGACATTGCTTCCACATAAATAAGCCAGACACTTTTATCTTATTGCTGGCCATTTTTGTCTTTAGTCCATTGTGAAAGTCATTATAAAAATTGATAATAATATAATAGCGTTGGTGCTGTGGTGGAACCTTGCATCGATATCTGATAATGACTATAGTGCATCTGCAGAGGAAAATATCTGAATCAAAATAGAAGAAATAAGGATTAAGATGACTTGTGGCTTCTGCTATGGCTTATGAGACATTCTGGCAGAGAAGAGTTTGCCACAATTTGAGCATTTTTTGGATGTTCACAGCTTGTGGGCTTCTCTTTTGGTTTCAGCATTTATAATTCGTAGAACCTCATATAATTTGCTGTTCTGTAGCTGAATCTATCGTGGTATATAATGTTAAAGTCCTTCAGAGACATAACTAATCAAATTGCCGTTATAATAAATAAACTGGCAGCATTCGGAGGTCATGCATCCTAAACTTACCCCAGGTAAGAACACCTCAGACCAACCAGATTTATTAATGAAATCAAGCAGATATTACACTGTAGCTATAACAAACTCCTAATGTTATGTAATAGGCAGCAGATTAGCAATAGTTAGCAAGTTTAAAAATAAAAGTTTGATGGTCTTTCTCTTCTATTCAGAAATGTAGCCTACCCAGTCCAGAGTCAAGTCCCATTACATGAAGTGTTTATGTAATTACTGTTTTGGGTTTTTTAAAGTTTTTTCTTTGTAAATTTTTTAGCTGAATGAACCAGACAATGAGGAACCAGAAGAGAATGAAGTTGAGGAACCTGATCCAGAACTGGAGACAACATCTGTTTTGAAGACAGAGGCGAAAGGTGCCAAGAAGAAAAAGAAAAAAAATAAGAAGGGAAAAGAAAAGGTTGCTCCTGATTTGAATGGTGGATGTTCAGAGAAGGTTGGTTTGCATTAGTTTTTACTTCTACTATTGATAGTTTGCTTTTATAAGTTATATTTTGTACTTATTCTCTTGATTTACTTGTGATTTTAGTTCCCTGTATATATATATATATACAGTCAAACCTGTGTAAGACGGCCACCCATTGTCAAGGAGAAAAGTGGCCCGTATAAGACAGGTGGCCGTCTTAGGCAGGACTGATCAAGATAAAGAAAACAAACCATTCCCATCTGAGGCCCCAATCGAAAGTAGCCCATTATGTTGTCTTTGTTGGTGTTGTTGTTGTTGGTTTGTATTTCGTTTGTAATTTTTATTTTGTCGCTGATTTTGCACAAGGGTGACAATAAAACAAAACGTATCAGACAAAGAAGACTGAGTGCCATGTTAAAACAAACACATGGGTCGCCACCACTCGGAGAACGAGCGACGCTTCTGTAACAAGTTCATGTTGACTTACTTTGTTACAGACTGGGTAAACAGTAACCACTCATCTCACTTAAGATTTGTGTATGAGTTCTGGGTGGGGCTTATGGGTTATGAGGGATCACACGCTTACCTCACCGGCAGCTGAAAATTGGTAGCTATTGGTCAACAGTTGGAGGGGCCTACGCAACATGATCGGTTGGAGGGACTACCAAACAAGAACGACAGGTGATTGAATTACGATGGCTTGCCCACAACACCAGGGGCCAAAGCACAATTTATGACAAAACGTAATGGAGTCACTAAGGTGACCGTCTTAGACAGGCATTATTGCTTAGTATGATAGGGGTTGTGTGTTAAATTATGGTGGCCGCGGCCGCGTTGGACAGACAGGTGCCCGTTTTACACAGTTAAATTATATAGAAAAAACGCAAGGGGGGGAAATGGAAAGTGGCCGATTGTACAGGTGGCTGTCTTATAGAGGTGGCCGTCAGGGCAGGTTCGACTGTATATATATATATAAACATTCTCTCTCTCTCTCTCTCTCTCTCTCTCTCTCTCTCTCTCTCTCTCTCTCTCTCTCTATCTCTCTCTCTATCCCTCCCTTTCCCCTCCCCCTCTATCTAACACAAGCATGACCTGCTTTAAAGAGGGGCTGGCAAATTGCAATTTGGTGAGTGTGGTGGTATTGTATGAGTATGTGAGTTGAAATGTTTATCATAAACACATCTTAAAGTGAGATATATTTGGTTTGGGTTTGTTTTTTTTTTGCAACACTAGGTGCAGGGGTTATTTTTGTCTTACAGGATGTGTTTGAAAAAGTTTCCATGGCTGCCTGGATGATTGCATAGTTTTGCTCACAGGAAAAAGCCGGGAGGGAGGGGGGGAGGCTCAGTGACTGTGCCATTGCAAAATGCTGGGGGTGTGTCAACATGATAGGCTGTCATGATATTTGTAGTTTTCAAAATGCTTTTAGGTAGCAAAATTAAAACTGACACATCGATAACTGAACATCCTCCTCATCATTAAAGATGCAGGTTACTTTTTATTTCCCGTGTTTCAAAAATATATTTTGCAGTTTTCTCTTAACAAAAACATATAATAAATCCTTTTTTCAGGACCCCATAGATGAAGTGGAAGCATCAGTGCAAGAGGTGAATAGGATTTTAGGAGACCCAGGCACTGCTTGTGCAGCTGAGGACAGATCCTCAATACAGTTCTCTGTCAACATGAAACCTTTGCTGCACATAGACTACAGGTGTGACAAATATATGTGCTGAGCTTATTTGTTAACTGTCTTCCATCTAAAGGTGTTTTGACAAAGTCATTTCATGATATGTTTATGAATCAATTCAGCCAAGTGCACAGTAAGTGTCTTATCTCATAGTGCATTTCAAGTACATCTTGAAAACAACCACAGGAAATTTGTTGGTCCCACTAGATTGATATGTGGATCTCTCTCTCAAACAGGAATGGCATGTAGTGAAGTATTACTGAAGTGTATGTATCTTTTAAACAATGTCCTGTACTGCAGAGGTGCCAACTAGTACGATTTTACGTATTTTAGTATGATTTTTTTCCGAAAATACGCGCATACGACTTTTCATGAAAAAATACGGATCCTAGAATGCCAAACATACGAGATTCGGCTTGGGCGAGTAAACCTAATTATCTCAAGTCCCATCTTTTGTCAAAATAGTATCAGTATCGCGGAACTGGAATATTTCAAAACCTAGTCCGATAAGGTCAGTAACTTCAATTTTGCCGGTCGCGATTGTGATATTATATTCTTTCACCTTTTCCCCGTCCGAGAGTAGGCTACATTTCACGCGAACAGGCGGCTATAGCGGCAGGCGGAAGTGTATGTGACACCGAGGCTCGATAGGGAAAATCAAGTTCTACTTTCGCTTTCGTTACCACCGAGAAGTTTGCCAGCTGTAGTCTGATAACACAACATTTGTGACATGCAGGTTGTGCAGAATAAACGCTGTGTCACCGTGCAAATATAGTTTAATCAATACTCGGACTCGTCTCTGTGCTGTCACTTGTGGGAAAAAAAGAAAAGAAAATACAAGTGCCGTCTGATTTTTAGATTGTCTGGCTCGCCATCGTGACCGGTCAGTGACCCTGCGCGCATTCGCATCATAAATAAATGCGGCATTGTGTGAGCAAAGACCGTCTTTAGTGGAAGTAACGGCGTTGCGAAGTATAGGACTACGAAATAGGGGAGGGGATTATTGATTTTTTTAAAAGATGCCGGGGGGGGGGGGGGGGTGAAGACAACACCAGAGGACAAAAACTTGGAAGCAAATTTCAGTATTTTGATTAGAGCTCTGTGCAAAGCGCGCGTTGGTGCAGGCCGTGTGTGGAATCTGGACCCTTCATATTTTGCAAGTCTGTGTTATTGAAATAAAGTGTTCGCGTTTCATTGGATGGGTGATAGTAAATTATACCTACAGTGTGTGTTGCAGCTTTCTGTTCAAGACTGGCAGATTTTCAGTGTCACTGCATCTTGCCCTCCCACAGATGTTACAACTCTCACAGTGCATGGGTCTACTTGAGCCATTCAAGTTATTGCTTTTCTCTGAGTTTGAGCAATAATTTTAGTCTGTCAGTTATAATAAGGGGGGAAATTATATAATAGACTGAAACACTTCAGTGAAACAAGACCCCAGTACGACACTGAACACTGACATGTTTTTGATTGGATACATGTATATTGTACGCATGTGTGCTCCCTTTTTCGAGCTGGTGAGCTAGTAAATTTTTTTTCAGGAAATATTGCTGGACACCCTGAACATTTTACTAGTTGGTCGGTCGGTCGTGGGGAATACACATTTTCATATTTCCCAATACTTATTTCGGTTTTCAGTGGTTGGCATCTCTGTGTACTGGGAGAAACTTATGATAAGTTCATGGTTTGAAAGATTGACTATTCCCATTTACTGGTAAAGTTTTTTGTTATCTAAGATGTCTAATAGTTACCTATTGACTTTCACAATACAGGAATCTTAATCCAGACACAGAGATGAAAAGAATGTTTGGTTCAGATCTTTTCAGAGGAGAACAGCAGCAAAGGTAAAGATACAATTTCTTTGAAACGTAATCTGTACTTTTTACATGACTGATCCTGCAAATGAATCATTTGTTAAATGTACTACTAATGGTTAGATAGTAAGTGTTAATGAATTGTGAAGAAAGTGTTTGAATGTTTTCTTGTAAAAGTTTGATAGATAAAGGTAGTATAAACACGCTCGCTGCCTTCCGAGCTCGTAGTTTAGGTGAAATGGGGGTAATTCAGCTCGCTGGGTTTTTTTTGCTCTTTCGCAATAAAACACCAAATGCTGAACACCTTGTAAAAGTTCAGCTTTTCCTCATTACAATGGTGTAAGTTGTTTATATGTCCGATTATTAGGACCTGGAGAATCGCTGTGGAAAGCGAAGCCCCTCGCGGTCGGAATGCGTAGTCGGCCGGTTCAAAAATTGACACGAGTGCATTCAAATGCTTCGCGGAAGGATTGATGATTAAATACTGCTTTTCATTGGCGGAGAACTGTAGAGCTTTGAAAGGGCTTTCCCATGGTATATTTTTGGCCTTTGGAGTTTAAATAGAAAGCCTTTAAAAAATACTGTCAAAATTTTCAAAGATAAATTTTTACACGAAATATGTAAAATACCTGCTCAAAAAAGGTACCAATAGAAAGATCAGTTCATCTTCTATTAGAATTAAGTAATCGGCTTGGAATTATTTTGCATCAATCCTTCTCGGAAAGCATGTGACCCCCCTTCGCTTGGAGCACTCGGTACACTGCAGTATAGAGCCGACTCGCTCGCCACGGAGGCCGGGACAGCACTCTGTGTTTTGTTGAAATAATCATCGTGTTTGAGGCGATAAAATACTAATTTGTAATGATCTCACAATCTATAAAAAAATTAGGCTCCATATCTATGTTATAGTGGTTGTACTCTGTTAATGTGGAGATGGTTGGTGCGCTTGATACTCTTTTATATCTGTCAAACATGGGGTTGCAGCCAGTTAGCAAATCTGATCTTTTTTTTTAAACAGCTACCATTTTCTTGAAAATTGACTGAGAGTTTAAAGAGTGGTGTCAAAATTCTCATGGGGTATAGGCTCTTCATATGGAACTGATCAATTTGGCATTCAGCTACTTTAGTTTCTGGTACCTAATAGGTGCAATAATCTTTTTTTGTTAATGTTACTTATTTTAGCTACTTTTCTTTTCCAAGTTGTTGCAACTATCCACCGTAAAGTTGTTAGAGCAACAGCATCTAAAAATCTATTGTTTAGTTAGTTGTCGACTGTTTTTAACTGCCCATGGAATATCTCCTTATTTGTGTTCTAGAAGGTTTAAGTATAAATCTATTCTTGTCCCTCATTAGAGACCCACTTTGAAAGAGCGAGTTCAACCTCAAATGTATTTGTCTAGTATTGTGAGGGATTATTTCATTTCTTTTTCTCCTTCTTGGATCTTGATATAGGCAACACCAGCCTTCTTCACAAATGCTAAGGTGTATCAGAGTTCTCCAAGTTGCCCTAGTGCATGTCCCTCATGGGCACTGGTTGTAGTTCTGTGACTGTTATGGGGCTGTCTTGTATTGGGCACTCTTCAACCAGATGTTCTGTGGTAATGGATGCTGAGTTGCTTTGCATGTCTCTGACCAGCCAACCCTCAGTTTCCTGAAAGTGTGTGTATGTATACAGCTGGATTGTTTTTAATGGGAACTATTTCTCTTCTCAGGCACCGGAGACGGAGAAATCGACCCGTGTTGCGCAGCACAAAGCTAGTCCAAGTCAAAGACACCTGGCATAGTACTGGTGGCTCAGGTGATTCATAGTTTTATACCACCAGATAGATAATAGATACACTTTTAGCTCACTGAAGACGTTTCCGGTTAAAAACACAGGCTGGCCCGCCAGTTCTGTGGTTGATGACTTTTTGATCCAGAGCATTTTTAGTTACGAGACTGCTAAAACTGCTTGTGTTGTAAATTGCAATGATTGTCTTTATGGCGTCTCTAATTTTCTTATTTTGTTATTGCACAGCTCTTTTCAAGATGTCATTAAAATATATTTACTTTTGAGAGGAACAAAATGCAAAGAAAGTGATATCGTTTTTCTTCTCAGCAAAATTCACAATTGCGCTCTCTACAGTGGAGCTTTGTTGTACCGCCTCCGTTATACTGCCAGCCCCACCTACCACCAGGTTTTGCCACATAAACATAGTATTTACACTTTTACACCACCATCCCCCAACTGTATGAGTTGTACTGTCCTTATTTAACTAATATAAATTTGCCCCACCATACCAGTGTCAGCAAACTGATCTCCAGAGGAACACACCACACAGGGCGCACAGCACAGAGTGATTAGCTGCTTGGAAATCTTTTTCCCACAAGAAATACATACAGATAGAGAGAGAGAGAGAGAGAAGACTTTCCGCTCTGAATACATGTGCATGTACATGATGTATATCACCCATAAAAACAAAACTTCAACCACAGATCACACAGCAGAATCATGTCCCTTGACTTTGGGCAGTCAGAACTACATATCAAAGGAACCCGTTGAAATACTTTAAACCACCAGCTCCGCTATTCTGCCGACATCATGCTCATAACAAAAGTGGCAGTATAACGAGGTTTGATTGTATATACGTAAAATAACCCTCAGCCACCAATGTATGGGAATGATTGACTTATAATAGATATTTATTGAGTTTAAAAAAAAGGTCATCATCAATATTTGAAAATATTGTAGTTTAAGATACAAAGCAACTGATTGCTAAAGTATCTTGGAAGCTGTACTGTATCTGTTACATATTTTTTTCCCCTCTCTCTCTGCCTTTCCAGGTCTATCCATGAAATATTTGGGTGAAGAAAATGGATTTGTGTATGAACATTCATCAGCCTACCAGAAATTTCAACACAGGTTTTTGGATGGCATTGAGTCGGGATACCCAGAGAACATTTTCGTAAGTAACTCCCTGCTGCATATCATGCTTTATGTTTGAGCATCTAATTTCTTTTAATACCACTGGTTGTTGCCCATATCAAGATTTTAACTGTGCATTAGTTTTTTTGAGTATATTTCAACTTTGGTTTCAAGGACAATTGATCCTTGTGCTGTGATCCTTATCGTCTGCTCATAACATGAAAACAGTCAAGTTTTTAACAGGCTTTAAAAGTTTTGAATTTTTTCAAGGAGTGTTGCATGATTCAAAAAAATTTCATGCATTTGCTTTGTGTATTATTTTCACAGTGAGTAGAATATATTTAGATTTATCCGTACTTTGTTTGTTGTGAACATATTGTGTCCTAGTTCAAATGAGAGAAGAAATAAATGCTCTCAAGATCTATGTATTGTGTCAATTGATTTCAGTTTTGAATGTGTCAATGTTTATTAGGCACATTATTATTTTCTTTGTAATTTCTTGCTTAAGATTGTTCCATTCATAAACTTGTCTTTAGTCAAAGATTTTTATCTTAGTTTCAGAGATCAATATCAATGTCTTCCACGGACACAGCCGTAAATGTTCATTGTCTTTTGATCCCCAAGTTCAGCATCAAGCAATAGGTTTTTGGAGTTATAGATCTATTTGGGGGTATAGCTTATTGATCCAGCACTGTCTGTTCTGTTACTTTGTTCTTTATTTTCAACCATCTTGATGAGGGGTAAAAGAAGGTAGCAGGTCCTGATCTTCAATTTTAACATTTTTAGAGTTGTTGGGTTTTGGGTTTAAAAAAAAAAAAAAAGATCTTTCTCAGATATGTTGCTTTTGTTTGTGAAATGAAGCTGACGGGTTTGTCTTGTTTTTTGTTGTTTCTTTTTAGGGGGGGGGGGTATTTTTTTTTCAAGTGTCAATTCTGAGAGCTGATTCAATACTGTCATGGGAAAAGCATCATATTTTTTTTCATAGTTGAATTACTGTAAATCTTGATGAGAAGAGAGTTGCCACTTCAAAACGTTCCACTCGTTCACAAATTTTGTTTTCATTACAGAATATTTTGCAAGAAAACCCATACCACATAGACACACTGATCAGCTTGGCAGATTTCTACAACATCAATGAGGATTTCCAGACAGGAGCAGAATGTATAGGTTTGTATTAACAATTTTTCTGTTAATGAAAAGATGAAACACAAATATTTATTCAATCTTCTATTCTAAGTGATTTTCAGTATCATATGACATGTTCATATGGAAGCTCTTGTTATTTTATGATGCCTCATTTCCAGAAATTGCTAGATTACAAAAACTTGAAGTATTTGTCCTACATTTCCAAAAAAGCAAGAACAGACAGATATAGAAATTCATTCGTACCAACTGCAGTGAGGTTACTGAAGACACAGTGCTACAAATGAAACAGAGAGAGAGAGAGAGAGAGAATGAATGTTTTACGGAGCGGGTTGTCCCAGCCCGTGAGACATGTATTTACTTGGCCTAATGTCCTGTCTTGTTGTGCGTTTGGGTCTAACTTTTGTAACGTCTACTGCCATTGTTAACAACCAAGACAAATTTCTCCCTGCGAGATGAATAAAGATTGTCATTGTCATTTGTATATATTTCCTTGTAACATGTTGACCCCTAGCAACATCCATAACTTACCTGAAACCCATGATATATTGCAATCATAGTCTCAGGTTCATGAAATTAAAAATGTTTCAGTAAAACATGACCACCAAAGTTTGGGGGTTATGGCTCCTCAAATGAGGCTTCCAGTAAGTCTTTACTAAATGTCTATATTTTAATATGACCAATACCAACCAAGTTATGAGGAAATCAATCAAAAATTTATCAGTGAAGTGCTGGAGGCAAAATTGCCTGAAGTTCAGCCAGGGGTGAAAATCCGTGAAATATTTTGAAATAATTCTAATTTTTTCACTCTATGCGAGGAGTTGGGAATGAGGGTTGTGCCCTGCCCCCCAGGACAGCCTGGCGGGGATCCAGAGTAAGCGCCAAACAAAAAAGGAATACACTTAACACTAAGATTAACTTGCACATTATTTCCAACATTAGAGCATCATCATCGTTACCATCATCATCATCATCATCATCATCACCGACTGAACAATTCCTCTCTTTCTTGTTTCTTTTTTCTTGAAGCCTATCAATTTGCACCATGTCAGTACATTTTTACGTAACCTACAAATGTCGCCACCAAAATCAGGACCTGGGACAAATTAAAATTTTTATTAAAATCCCGGAATGCAGATGCATTTTTCAGTTGGGCATTCCCTTAGATCAAAAGTTTCCAACCGTTAAGGCAGTCTGGTGTGGATTTGTTGCAAACAGGTGGTTTTTTTCTTGGCATGTATTTCAACTGAATAAACTTCTCATCTGCAGAAAAAGCGCTGTATGGAATGGAGTGTGCATTCCACTCTATGTTTAATCTGGCAGCCGGAAACTGTTTTTTAGATTTCAAAAGAAGGGAGAACAGGTGAGTTGTGCTGGAAAAATTTCGGCAAAAATGAAGTAGCAGTCATGCAACTCTTATGAAGCTAGTGAATCAATTTCAAGATTGGTGCTATTTTCTTTTTCAGTGTGAGAAAGTGCAAACTGAAATTGTTGATGGAAGTGTCCAATCTCATGTTTATCCTCTGGTGTCCACCAGTCTATAGAATTGAATGTTAACAGAGTTGCATAATTAGCATTACCTTTTTTTCTTATTTTGGGGGGGAAAGGGGGGGGGGTTGTACACGTGATGATGAGCCCCATATTCATGGGGAAAAAAACCATCAATTTTTCAATGGTTCCTACTCTCAAATGAGTATAGTTTCTTTTATGCTTCTTAGAATGTTGGAATTTACTTACTTCTGTCAAATGAATACTTTTCACAAATGGAAAATTATTTTGAAATGAATAACGTAAAAGCTTTTTTTACGTATTAGTTGAGAAGCACCATGAAACGTGGGCAGTTATGTTTCAATCAAATTGTGGAAAAGTAAGGTGTTATGTAAGGTGTGTTCGGAAGTTTAGAAATTGGTATTTATATATGTGAGGCAACGTGGTGGAATCAGGCTCTCGTCAAAATAATGAAATCAAAGAAAACCACAGTTTTCTCCCTGCTTGGCAATTTTTATCAAATTTTTATTTTTTGGCTCAAAACTTATTATGTCCATTTACAAACACATTCCTTTGAGGATTTCACTGAAAACGTTGATTAAAGGGCACCAAAATATAAATTTACAGTTTCCATGGACTCTCCAGCTTTGGAATTTACCAAGCTTTGGCGGCCATTTTCTCGCTAAATTTACCTCTTAAACCAGGTGACCCCCACCTCCTTCAATCCAAAATATCTCCACTTCTATTGTACATGGATGGGTAATTTTTTCATTGAAAGCAAGACAAACGAACAAGCTTTAAGATGATACCAATAACTCTACATGCCCAAAAATTGACGAGTGCCTGATTCCACCACGCTGCGTCACATATACTCATCTTTGTCATCTGTCATCCCCAGAGCAATGTTCATTTGCCTATTCAAGCACATCGTAAACCTAGGTCAAAGGGGTTGTAATCGCACAGCCTTTGAATTCTGCAAAGTCTTGTTGAGGTTGGTATTGCTTGAACTTTTTTGCTTCTCTTTATTTTATTTTGGTCATTGAAGTTCAAACATTTGGCTCCTTTGTGAATGGAAAACATTTAATTCTATTCTGATCAAAATCTTATTCAGTAACTACTTTGATCATCATGCTTCTCATTGTTCATCAAGGTGATAATTGATACTTCAGTTTGTCCTTGTTGTATATGAAGGGATCTGCAGATCCAGCTCTGTGTGAAATGACCACTCGTCCGATATAAGTTAATGAAGTTTATATAATACTAGCTGGGCCCCCTTTCGATGAAAGGAATGATCGGTGCATTAACGTCTGCTGAAAGTCATTTGCTTATGATATTTTCATTCTACCGGAATGGAGCAAATCTTGAGAGATGCAAAAATTAGAAGGTTTATATCTATACTCTCAAAACAGTGCGCACGGTTAGTGAACGGAAACCTCCTTTTCTAAAATTACAGAGACAGAAGCGTCGGCCAACAAAAGCGATCGGCGAAATAAAGAAATTTAATTTTTAACAGCAAAACTGTCTTGAAACTGAAAAAACAAAGGGCGTCATGATCTGGAGAATATTTTAAAGAATCTTTTGGCGAAAACCGCATGTCGATCGATGCAGCCATTAAAAAGCCTTTTGAATAGTAAAATTCGGCCACCACAAATAGATAATAGAAGTACTTCTTTAAATCTGCAAAAGGACAATCTTCATTGTCTTTCCTGTGTCTCTTCTATGTCACAGAGCTAAAAAGAAGAAAACTATTGATAAGTTGCTTTTTTTACTCTTCCTTTTGATATGCTTTACTTTACTTTACTTTTCCGATCCAGCGGCCATTTGGGTTCTAGCCCTTCGGTCTGTCGATATGGCAAAGAATTGACAGGTTTTAATCAGCTGTGCTTTGTTGCTGTATAGAGTGTTTCCGATGTCTGGGGAGGCAGGTAGGTAGGTGCTACGCAGATCACAAAGTGCTGGGCAGTTAAAGAGGTGGTGTGGTACTGTTTCTTCCTTTTGATATCTGTTTTGTGATAAGCGTCATATCTTGACATTTTGTTTTTGTGTTCCAGTTTAGACCCGTCAAATGATCCCTTGAACTGCCTCAGCATGATTGACTACTATGCCCTTCGGTGTGAACAGTATGATTATTTGCTTCGGTTAGAAGCAGAAGTCTCAGTGAGTAGTGCTTAGGTCAACAAATTATTTGCTATATGTCTTGTTTATTGATTTTGATTTTTTTTTATCCATCTTTTTTCTGTTTACTGTTCTTGAGTGATTGCTATGATTTGATTGTAGTTTTATGCCTGAATTTACTGTACTTAATTCATTATGAGGCAAAGTGCTTTTCCCCTGCTCCTCAAAACTGTGCTTCGTGGGTGAGAGGGGTACAGTATCCTAGGAGAAAGATGGAACTACTTTGTAAAATAACTTTGTTTGCTCATACCAGCAAATAGCCTATCCATTGCAACACAGCCAGCCACCTTTTTGAAGGATAGACAGATAGTTTTAAAATTCCAAGCTGATATGTTTCTAGATATTTGACATAATGTAGAATTTGAATGTTACAGGTAGGGGTTTCATTTTTCTCAGTAGAGTTAAGCCTACTTAAACTGCAGTGGTTTAGGACATCTTTTTGACAAGTGTGTGGCTCTTTGGTCTTGGGGGGTGGGTGGGGGGGTTTCTGTCAAGTATCTTCAACCTCTCAGGGATTCTTTCTATTTTTTCTTTCCCTACTATCATTGTTTCCTTATAGACTGCTGAATTATGTAATAATAATAATAATAGATAGCATTTGTATAGCGCATATCCCCGCTCAGCAGCAGGCTCTATGCGCTTTACACTATATTATGACTTAATATGTTTGAATGGTTTTTTCCTACTTTACCAGACTGATAAGTTTTTCTGGATGCCTTTCAGTCTCCATGGTATCAATGAGTTCTTGTGAATTCTTATGGTAATAGTGTCCACGGGTCTGTCATGTAAAAAAAAAAAAAATGTCGCCTGTGTATTAAGTTACTGTTTGTGCTGATTTTTCAGGCATGATTTTTATATGTTTAATTCCTTTTTTTTTTTTCCTTCCAGTATTCCTCGACCCAGCTTCAGACACCTAATTTTGCCTTTTCTGTAGCCTTGGCCCACTTCAAACTGGCTTTGCGAAGCAATGGAGACACATCTAAAGCTGACAAAATGGTAATTATAGTTTTACATCAGAAGTCGCTTTATTAAACAGCTTGAGAAGAGTGCTTAGGTGTGTTATAGAAGACTATGTATAAATTCAAATCAAATGTATTTGGAATTTGGCTTTCGTCTATCCAGTATTCTCTCTTCTACATTTATTTCCTATAAAAATGATCATAATTCACCAGGACTGCTTTATAGCATTTGTGTACTCATCCCCGTCACAAAGATGTTATACGGGGGGCTCTCGTGGCCTAGAGGTTAGGGTGTTGGCCTCTCATTCAAAAGGTCCCGGGTTCGAATCCGGGTAGCGACCGAAAAATTTTCTTATCTAAATTTGTCTCCTTTCACCTCATTTTCCTGCTCTCTAGCAATGTTCTGTCGTCTGCTTTCGTATCCTCTTTCTGCCCCCACCCCCTCACCTCCTTTGCCCCTTCCTCTGGGCTCCTGACTCTTTCTGCAGCCTTTCTACTGCTACTCCTTGGCCCCCCCTTACCGCTGTCTTTCTGCTACACCCCTGATCTTCTGGTAGGAAAGATCTACACCTAGCCTTCTCGGACAAGGGCGAAAAATCTCGGAGGGCTCGTGTGCAAGTTGCGCACGTTAAAGATCCCTTTGTGGTCTAAAATCGATAAGAGTAGGCTTCGGCTGCCACCCGGGCAAAATTCAAAATTTCCTACCAACTGAAAATATTAGGCGTGTCCCGCGCGCTCATATGACCTATGCAGTTGCGAGCGCCGTAAAACACTTTACAAAAACAAAACAAAAAAACAAAGATGTTATTCTTCATGGAATTAAGATGAATACACTCATAACAGTTGTCACTTTGATCTTGTATGTCACGGAATTAAACTCTACAACTGGTAAAAACTTTGTTCTAAAGTGGCACGCTCATTTAGAGTCAATTTGTGTGACTTTTGTGTGTTTTTGCCAGCTCCAAGACAAACTGTTGCTGTACCCAATGATGCTGTTGCCGTTGCTGGACAAGTGCTCCATTCAGCCCGACAAGCGAGTCAGTTCTCACAAATTCTTCCATTCGGATCCGGCGCATGAGAAGTAAGCAGTACATTTTCACACTAATTGATTCTACAGTTTTTCCCCTATTTTAATGCCCGCGCAGGAGACCAGCATGTTTTGGCAAAGGGATGTATGAGTGACTAAGTTAATGACCTCTAGTTGCACAGGTTGGTTTGTAGTGTACATTCTTTTCTTGACGTGTGTTCTTCAATACCATTTCTATAAAAGTAGAGAAGCCTATCTAAAGTGATGAGAAAAAGTACTGGGAAAATGATAACAATGAAATGTAGAGAAACTATTCTATTGTTACTTCAAAGATTTTAGATGTTTTTCAGTTCTACGACTCTCTGATGCCTGCACAAAGGAGTGTCACTCTTGTAGATACTTTCATCGAGAGTTCTATTGCAATGTTCTTCCAAACTCAATGTTTTTAAGTACTTACTTCAAACAATTTGTCTCTGTTCCTTGGTATATGTTCACCCACTCTTTCAGCAAGAGCATAATGATATTTCTGTCTCCCCAAGTCAATATTAGTCGTAAGTCGCAGTGTGTTATTATCAGCTATGAGGCTCGAAAGCAAAAAAAGTTACTTTCCATAAAATTTTGGGGTTTTTTTTATCAATTGAAAGTTGATGTCTTCTGCTTCATTTAAGATAAAAGTAAACGACTATAATCAACTATAAATTGCAAGTCTCTATCTCAATTCTAAGACCCCCATTGCTATGGAAACATGTTGCTCAATTTTGGAGGCCATTCTCTCCTTTTCGTGTTTCCTCACCTCGCACAATTAAAAGCTCTGTATTTTCGTCAAATATAGTCAAATTTACTTCATTCTTGTTTTAAATTGTAGGTAGTTTCCTACCCATTTCAGGTAAAGATTACGTTCATTGTTTGATTTATAGACTATATAAATATTTATCAATTTATTGACTCTATGTTGTGTTACTAACATTTTCTAAAAGAGATACTGCGGGCGGTAAAACCCCACAAATGTAGACCTATGCCTATGCTTTCGACTGTCCTATTTCTAGGACATTGTTTGGAGTAGCTTCAGCCCATCACAGGTCCTCTTAAACTAATAAATATGGAAACAAAGTGCTTTAAACATATAAAACCAATCTCTCTGGTCTGAAGGTTTGAAACAGATTTTTTATGAAATTTTAAAAAGTTTTGTCAGACCTATTTTTGTCCTGCACGGGTCAGATGAATGACACTTTTTTTTGGGGGGGGGGGGGGGGGTAATCTTTCCCTTGTACAATGTGTGAAAAGGATGTAATAATATATTACGTATCATTCTAGCTTTTCTTAATATTTGTATATTGCATCGGCCAGGTAAGCGCAGGATTCTTTTTTAAAATTTACTTTAATATTGTGCTTTCAAAAAAATGGAACGTGAAGAAGGCCTACCTTGTAGGTAATTATTGACCTTCCTTTTTGGAAGTCCTGACAGTAGTTTTTCTCTATTTATCAAGGTCAAATGAATTGGGACGACTAGTGCAGCTCTATGTTCGTCGCTGTGAGGCATGCTGGAAAGAGTCAGGAGTGCTGCAGTGGCTGGAACGCAATGTCAACACAGTCTTAGACATTGTGGATGAAGGAGTTGACAGCAGGCTAGAGACGTATCCTGCGTTGTATGTAATATTTGATATATTATGAGTCATTCTTAACCCTATCCGTGGGCACTGGGGTCATTTTGTACCCCCATGGTTGTATCTTCACATTTTAGAATACTTCTAGTACGAAGATCTCTTTGAAACTTTCAGTATTTCTCTAAAAATCATTTTGACAGACTGCTATGCTAAGCGTACGGATCGGATTAACAAGTAAATTTCCTCTTTGGAAAGTGGGGACACAGAGTTTGGAAAGTGGTGGCACAGAGTTCCCCACGTCGTAGGGATACGATAGTAAAACACGACGTACGGGTAGGGTTAAAAAGTCAACTTGTAAACATTGCAATAACCCACCTTTTCTCATACTGTACTCAGTTTTAATGCTTTTTAGGTTTGTCTTAATCTATATTTAATTTGTACCTAACCTGTGCTGTATATGCTGATGTTTCTTTGAAGCTATTCCTTTTTATATTTTCAAAAATTATAAACGTAAATATATCAGATGCCAATGAGTTATGTGGAAGAACAGGATTGAGTTGTGAATGAAGTGAAAAATTGGGAAATTTTATAGGTTTAGAACACATTGCAACTCTGTATAGTTTTTCAAGAGGTGGGAGCGGAATGAATGACTGTTTCAAGAAAATAACAATAAAGTAGACCTATATATACAGATATTGCCGAGTTGAGTAAAAAGGCATGATAGAATATCAGACTTGGGAACCGAAAAAAAATACAGTTGTAAGGAAATGCATCAAAGTGCTTCGAGTAAGTTTTACAGTCAGTACAACATATAATCATATATATATTTTGATTTTTTATAACCGTTTTTGCTTCATTTGCAGACGGCGACAGCAGTTCAAGCACCCGCCTCCCAGCATTCTCAGACATTACCATCTGTCTGGCATTGCTGTTCCATCTGTAAGTTAATTGTGCTTGGGTCTTTTGTTGAAACTTGCCTCATTATGGTCTTTAAAGCTTTTAAAGTTCTTGACTCATGTTTGCTTTCAACTCTGTGCAGTCACATTCTTTGTGTTTAAACTTGCCTCATTATGGTCTTTAAAGCTTTTAAAGTTCTTGTCTCATGTTTGCTTTCAACTTCAACTCTGTGCAGTCACATTCTTTGTGGTTGTGTGTTTAATAAATAGACAAATTGCGACTAGTCTCTACCCATATGTATAGCAAAAATATGTGATTTTCTGAGTACTTCAGTGTTTCTCTATCATTACGTTGTTTTTGACGACTGTATGAGGGAGGCCCCACTGCCCAAACAAAAATTGACGGGGTTCTCGTGGTCTAGAAGTACAGTGTTTACCTGTCATCATTCAATAGGTCCAGAGTTCAAAACCCAACAGTGACGGGGAAATTTTCTCCTTTCTCCTTCCTGTTCTTTAATCATGTTCTGTCATCTGCTTTCAACTCCACTTTCACTACGTTTAGAATAAACAAGAATGAGACCGGGGGCTTCCATGGCCTAAAGGGTAAGGTGTTCGCCTTTCATTCAAAGGTCCCGGGTTCGAATCCGGGTAGCGACCGAAAAATTTTCTTCTCTAAAATTGTCTCCTTTCACATCCTTTCCTGCTCTCTAGCAATGTACTGTCGTGTGCTTTCATCTCCACTTTCTACCTCCACCCCTCACCTCCTTTGCCCCCTCCTCTGGGCTCCTGACTCTTTTTGCAGCCTCTCTACTGCTACTCCTTGACTCCTCCATACTGCTGTCTTTCTGCCATACCCCTGATCATCTGGTAGGAAAGATCTACACCTAGCCCTCTCGGACAAGGGCGAAAAATCTCAGGGGTCGGGTGCGCAAGTTGGGCGCATTAAAGATCCCTTTGTGATCTAAATTCGATAAGAATAGGCTTCGGCCTCCACCCGGGCAAAATTCAAAATTTCCTACCAACTGTAAATGTTTAATGTGATCCCCGCGCTCATATGACCTTATGCAGTTGCAAGGGCAGTAAAACACTTACCAAAAAAAAAAAAGAATGAGACCTGCCACTTTTCAACCCCCCCTTGCCCCCTCATCTGGGCTCCTGACTCTTTCTGCTGCCTTTCAACTGCTACTCCCCTGCCTCTTCTTACTGCTGTCTGTCAGCCACACCCTTGATCTTAGGGTAGGTAAGATCGAACACCTGACCTTCTCGGATAAGGATGAAAAAATCTCTTGAGTCCAGTGTGCAAGTTGTGCTCATTAAAGATCCCTTGGTGGTCCTAAAATCGATAAGGGTAGGCTTCAGCCACTATCCAGGCAAAATTCAAAATTAATTTCTACCAAACTGAGTATTCTTAACGTATCCCATATGCTCATATGACCTTATGCTGTTGCAAACGCCATAAATCACTTACCCAAAAATATTTTTTTAAATTGATAACTTTAAAAAAACTGTGGACCCTATCCAGGGGAAACAAACCACGAAACACAGTATCATGATGATTAATTAGTTTGAAGCATGGTTTCTGCAGCATTAATTGTTGAAAATGTGTAGGTGAAAAGATGAATAATACCCATCCTGCCAGGTCAACAAAATCCAACTTTTACATAATGGAGAAACGGATCAGCTTTTCGTGAGATGATTTAGTGAAAGGTATAATATGTTATCTTTTCTCTCAGGAAAGAAGACTTTCTTGGATAAACAATGAATTCTCTCTATGATGTTTCTCCCCAATACCAGAATGTGTCCAACAGAACTGTGTATGGCCATGATCCATATCCTCCATCTGACAGCATAGCTGGATATACCAGACCCCCAAGGTTAGTCGTATAAAATGTCTTTTTTCTCAATTGTCTTTCCTTTCTCTTTATGTACTCAGGTTTAATACAGTGACAATGGCAAAGACAATCTTTATTCATTTTGCAGGGAGAAATTTGTCTTGGTCGTTAACAATGGCAGTAGACGTTACAAAAGTTAGACCTAAAGGTGCACTCACGCAAACACACAACAAGACAGGACATTAGGCCTGGTAAATACATGTCTCGCAAATTGTGATTGGAAGATTTACTCAAGCACTTGAGCAGATGAAAGAAACTAATGTCTTGTGTTCTAATGTCAAGTGTGCACAGTATCTAGTCATCTGGTAGTAATAAAGGATTGATTGAAATATATTTTGATTCAAAGGACTCTCAAATTTGATTCGAAGACCCCAATAGGAATCTACTGTATAACTGCCAACCAATTTATTTGAAAGGTGTATTTAACACGTTTTTTAGGGTCTGAGTAAAGGAGCCCATTTTTGTATCTGAAATCGTGTATTCTGTTTTCCAGTTTGGCTCCTCACTGACTTTCTGGTGCGATACTGAAAGAAAATTAAGAACTTTCAAGTTCGAATTTGCAAATACAGTCGAACCTGCTCTAATGGCCTCCTGTTTCTAACAATCACCTGTGCAAACGGCCACTTCCCATTTCCTCAATTGCATAATTTTTACATTGTAACCTCACTGTGTGAGACGGCCACGTGTCTGTTACGGCCACTTTTCTCGTCGACAATGGGTGGCCGTCTTGAGTCTTAGACAGTTTCGACTGTAATAATGAGAACGAGGCCCACAGGTTGATTGAAAAGATCTTTATTAAACATTTTTGACATTATTGTTGCATGTCTGTTTTCAATAGCTTGAATTTATTGAATACAGAAAAAGGTTGGCAACAATGAATGTAGTACAAGTTTGTGTTTTTTACACCCCCTGCCAAATGTACATGATGCTAGAAAAAAAAAAGGGTGTTTTTTAATGTTCAGAGATGGATACTGCTGGTAAACAATTCACCTTCAGAAGTCTAACAGAATAAGAATCTTTTGTTTGACAAGTTGCTATTCAAGTTATGCAGCTTGTTGTTTTGTTTATTCCTGTCACATATATGACATGCAAGCACTGCGACAGAATCTGCGCTGCAAACATAGGAAAAATTAGCTATGAAAGAAGCTGCATAAAGAAAACCTTGAGACCATCTTAAGCTAAGCTAAATTGACCGTCTGCATGGACGAAAAGAGCCATATTATATATGACTAAAAACTAAATTGCCTCTTGATGCAAGTAGTGTAGGGTTACATTATTTTCCCACCTGTGTTTGCAGCACTATGTGTGTATCATTTTATACCATGTTTCCATTCTACATTGGTTTCTTTTGCATTCCTAGACCAACGAGAGCTGCTGGGAGTGATCAAGGAATGCTGAGCCTACTTCTTGAATCATTGCTGCCTTCTTATAACCCATATGTAAGCTGAATTGTTGCTGTTTTCATTGTTGACTAGAAGTGAAAGTTTACTGCAGCTCCTTCCTGTCCATCTGTTAAGTTTTCTTGATATAGTGTCATAGTTTAAAGGCCTTTTAACTCTTTAAAATGTATACATTCCTTCAACTGTTTTTGATCTATACTAATTAACCGTATTTTACCTTTCCCTACATGTGTTTTCTTATCTTGATACATCAAAAATAGTTTTGTAAATGAAGACTTAACCCTATCCGTGCGTGGTGCTATACTATCGTATCCTTACGAAGTGGAGAACTCTGTGCCACCACTTTCCAGAGAGGAAATTTACTCGTTAATCCGATCCGTGCGCTTTGCATAGCAGTCTGTCAAAATGATTTTCGAAGAAATACTGAAAGTTTCAAAGAGATCTTTGTACTAGAGGTATTCTAAAATGTGACGAATACAACCCTGGGGGTACAAAATGACCCCAGGCATACGGATAGGGTTAAGGGGGAGAAATGGCAAACACGACAGTTCAACCGGGAATGAAAAGAGCAGTGTGCACATAAAATAGGAACTGAGAAAATTGTTTTTCAAACTTGAGATTTCTCAAAATCATCAACGTGTGACTATGCTGTTTTTTAATCCTGTAGAATTCAAACCTGTATTGTATAGATTTTACTTATTGGCTTGTAAAAAGAAAAAGACAATTCTTAAGTAGAGGCGGTCACTGTTCATAATTTTATTTGAATAAAGTCTCTAACAAGATAACAATGTAGTATACTTACTTCCTTCCACACTCATCTTGGTGCTCAAAACAGATTGTTGGAAGCATTCTTGACTACAAAAAAACAAGAGACATTCTCTTTTGCTGAAGGATGTTTTTGTAAGAGTAAATTATGTATGTACCCCTAAAAAAGGAAAATATTAAACTTAAAGTACTCAAGAGTGCTTGCAACATTAATCTGTTGTCAGATTAAAGTTAATCCCCTGAGTAATTACTATAGTTTCTAAGGCATTCTTACATCCCCTGAGTACACAATTTATGTTTGTTCATCAGGAGCTTGTTGATGTGAACAGCCGTCGCCGACAGAATCCTCAAGAAAACGGATTTGCTATGGGAGCTATGGACGATGGTTTAGGAGATGATCTGGGTGGTGCTGGGGCTAGAGCGATACCGCAACAGCTGCAGACCAGCGTCAACGCTATCATGGATGCCATGAGACAGCTGCTGAACCGGGCTGTGGCCATACCCAATGCTGATGAACAGGGGGAAGCAGACGAAGAGAATGAACGGGCGTGGGAGGAGGATGAGGAGAACTATCAAAATGATCATTAATCTTAATTAAAGAATGACAGCTTATTACTCTGTTATGGATATCGCTAATACGGGGTGCCCACTATGGCTGGATCGGGCCGATCGCCTGAAACTGAAAACAAACACGTTTGTTTTTTAGGCGATTGAGTCGCGGCGATTGGCCCGATCGGCGGATCCCAGCCGTAGAGGCACCCCGTATTAGCCTCATGCAGGGGTGGGATTTCGTGGGACTTTTCTTTAATTTGGGATTTCTTTTCTCTTATTCCTAGGTCTATCACTTCTAGCAAAAGTTGTTAGCGATCCAGATTCTAACAAAAGAACATTGAAATTTTTATGTCCTTTTTTGCAGAGGTAAAATCTTTTATACTGAGTTGCCTTTTTTGGTGAAGTGAAAGTGCTTCAACAGAAATCAGCTGTGATATGAAAAAATATCCCTGTTTTATTTCTTATTTGTCTTTGTATTAGCTGAAATGCTCCTATATCTAAACAGAAAAAAAGTTTCAAGGGTTATATCATCTTAATCTTCACTTGCAACCCTCACGTAATGCAGATCATCAAGTGTTACACACTTCAAGATAGCAAAAGAGATGCGAGAACTCGTATGTGTTGATTGCAGACCAAAGAGAGGCCTCACCAGTGTACCGTTTGCCTACATTTATCATACAAATGAAAAGACCTACACTCTGTGTATAGTGACACAGATTGTTTCTGTGAAGCAAGTTCAGTGCACAAGAACATGTGACGGCATGTGTCTTCTCTTGAGCCAAAAAGTCCATGGTTTGTTTTTACTAGACTCATGACATTTTTTTCCTTATGTTAGTAAAAGACATTCAAAGTTTATGTCTATGGCCATCTATTGCTGCATCCTTTTTGTGTGCATTTGTAGAACTTATCAGGAGACAAGAAGAAATTAAGAACCTTAATGAAAATCCTGATTAAGGCCAGTGGAAGACCAATTGGTTGCATTTAAGTGTTTCATTTAGACTTTTGTCTTACCATCGTCTATGTTTGGTGGTGGTGATGGATATTGTGCAGTGGAGGTTTTTGCTACGTACTGAAAGTTCTTATGTATAAGAGAGATATATATATATGTAGTCTAGCATGCACAAAGCAAAACACATAGGCCTACATAGCAAACAGATTTTATTTTTAGATCCCAAATTTTCTCTTACAGTTGTGTGTTCTTTGTATTTAAAAACACATACATAACAAAATTCGTTGCATATTAATGAAAAGATTTCCACGTCCGGCCAATTTGCTATATGCGTGCTAAACTGTATATATATACCATATATAAACTTTTGTTTTGGCTCCCTAAGACACAAGCCAGTACTATGCATGTTTTCTTCATTTGCTAATTTGACACTTGATTCTTTTGAGACTAGTGTTAAGGTATTTATGAATTTATGAGGGTTAATGAGAGTCTTGAATTCTCTACCGCTTTCAACTTGTCGCTTTTAATTTTGTCTTTCATTGTGCAATTTTTTCTCTCCATCTCATGTTATGAGTAACACAACAGAATAAATGTTGTGATCATGTCCGTTTATATTTAGACTATTTAGTTTAGTTTTAGTAAAAGTTTTATGGCGCTCACAACTGCATAAGGTTATATGAGCGCCAGAAGATTAGAGGTGTTACAAGAGAGTAACAAACAGAAAAAGGGGAGATAAGGACGATAGATATCTTATAGGAAAGAAGAAGCAAACCACACCAGAGCACCCGCCAACCACAGACTATTTGACGGAAAGTGTGGGCTCTGTGGCTGATAAAACAAAATAAGGTGTCTTCTTTCTCACATACAACATGTGAGAAAGCCAGAGGCGATGCATGGAATCCAAGCACTTCTTCAGTCTTGGTAATTTCAAGTTGTTTACATCATTAGGATTATGGGTCTTGTCAATGGATAAAACCTCATTTCTCTGTTTGTTGATGTAAACGCTTGGGCTTTGTGGCAAAAATTTAAAAAAACAATGAAGCATGTCGTCTTTCTACAAATACCACATTTGTGAGGCAGCGTAGTGAAATCAGGCTCTCGTCAAACTAATCAAAGTGAAGAAACTTGCATCTTTCTGCCGGTTTGTGAATTTTTATCAAATTTTTGTTTTTTGGCTCAACACCTTTCATGCCCATTAAAGAACTCATTTCTTCTTGGGTTTTTCTGAAAAACGTTGAATAAAGGCACAAAAAATGTAAATTTTCAGTTACCACGGACTCTTAAGCTAAGGAAATAACTAATCTTTGGCGGCCATTTTCTCACTAATTTTTCCTCTGAAAACAAGTGACCCCCACCTCCTTTCGCAAATATCCCGACTCGTATTCAAGATAAATGGATATTTTTTCCTTCAAATAAAGACAAGTGAACAAGCTTTAAGATGATACCAATAACCCTACATGCCCAAAAATTGACGAGAGCCTGATTCCACCACGATGCCTCATATATAATCGTGCAAGACCGTAAAAGTAAACTCGTTGAATTGGAATACTTGTTCGGTCTTCTGTCTTTCTAGTTGTTTACCTCGTTATATGGTTTGTTTTATGACGGTCTTGTCAGTGGATGAAGTCAGTGTCGCTGTTGGTTTGTTTTATGACGGTCTGGTCAATGGATGAAGTCAGTGTCGCTGTTGGCTTGTTTTATGACGGTCTTGTCAATGGATGAAGTCAGTGTCGCTGTTGGCTTGTTTTATGACGGTCTTGTCAATGGATGAAGTCCGTGTCGCTGTTGGCTTGTTTTATGACGGTCTTGTCAATGGATGAAGTCAAGTGTCGCTGTTGGTTTGTTTTATGACGGTCGCTGTTGACATGTTTTATGACGGTCTTGTCAATGGATGAAGTCAGAGTGGCTGTTGGCTTGTTTTATGACGGTCTTGTCAATGGATGAAGTCAGAGTCGCTGTTGGCTTGTTTTATGACGGTCTTGTCAATGGATGAAGTCAGAGTCGCTGTTGGCTTGTTTTATGACGGTCTTGTCAATGGATGAAGTCCGTGTCGCTGTTGGCTTGTTTTATGACGGTCTTGTCAATGGATGAAGTCAGTGTCGCTGTTGGCTTGTTTTATGATGGTCTTGTCAATGGATGAAGTCAAGTGTCGCTGTTGGCTTGTTTTATGACGGTCTTGTCAATGGATGAAGTCCGTGTCGCTGTTGGCTTGTTTTATGACGGTCTTGTCAATGGATGAAGTCAGTGTCGCTGTTGCCATGTTTCCACAGTATAGACACCTTAAGCCTAGAACTCCAAGCTGAGTCACAAGGACTACGTGCCAAAAAGCTGGGTTCGATGCTTGAAAATCTAGATCTCAGCAATCGAGGGATTCAACAACAGTGTTTTCTTCAATGTCACTCAATCCATTGCTTTCTTCTACCTCTAATGAAAAATCTGGACACCATCTCTCCTGCGTTTTAAATGTTTCATTATGCTAACTGTATTCAAACTGTCACCAGATTTGCTGTGGTTTTTTTATACAAGATCAGGATCTCCAGAAACTGAGGTGACTTGACAGTTTTGGATTTCAAGGTTGTTCACATGTGGATGATTGCTTTTTATGAAGTAAACTTTGGTGTGGATGATTGCTTTTATCAAGTAGGCTTGGTTGGCATTATTTAAGTGTTAAGGACAACTTTGCTTGAGTGTGATCAGTTATGAACTGAGCAGGTTTGAGGAAGGAAAGGGGAAGAGTCAATGTTGTAAGTGCCAAAAGAAGCAATTTCCAAATTGTTGTACTTGTACTCTTGCAGTTGTAATGGGGGGGGGGGAGGATATTTGTTGGAATGAATGGTGTGCTTTATACTATATAATACTATACAGTATACATCCCATGGTCCAGTGTTTCCTGTGATCTGCATAAAAACTTGATGCTATTCTCAAGGATATATAATAGCCTACATATGTGTGTGTGTGTAGTAATCACCAGTTTGGGCTTCTGAACATTTCTGCTGTCTATATTTGCCAATAAATGAATTGATGAGAATGAGTGTGTACTGCTAATTTGATTTTTTTTAAACTGTATCTATGAATAACTCTGTATACAGTCAAATCCTGTTTTATGGCCTCTTACCACCAGGTTTTGCCAATGCATGAAAACGAATACCTGTATATATAAACATACTGTTTTCCCCTTTAAACCACCATCTGCCATCGAGACCTCAGTGCTTTCTTGTCGAATCTCCATTTTTTGTTTTAACAACAATGAAAATGTGACATCTACCTTTAGAAGCTCACTCTTTGTGATATTGAGATACGACAAGAAAGCATTGGGGTCACGAACTGCTGACTGCTGAGTTGTACGGTCCTTACTAAACAAATGTAAATTTGCCTTGCAACAGCGCCAGTGAACTGACCACCAGAGGTGCACACAGCACCCACCCCACATGCTGCTAAGTGATAATCTACATTTCTCCGAGAAAGTTTAATGTGTGCTTGGTACTAACTACTAGCACCTTTGGCTTCTACTTCTAGTGAAGCATCAGATGAAGAGCCGAACTGGATCTGAGAGACAAACTTACCACATTACTGTATCAAGTCTGAAAAAAATCAGTGGGTTGATCCTTCATTTATTGCCTGACTGAAAAGCTCCTAAAACATTGGTAGGGTGGAGAGTGCTCCAGATATTTCATTACTGAGAGTACACCAGATAATTTCTGTGTTGATTTTTCTGAAAAACGTTGATTAAAGGCACAAAAATGTAAATGTTCAGTTACCACGGACTCTTAAGCTAAGGAAATAACTAATCTTCGGCGGCCATTTTCTCACTAATTTTACCTCTGAAAACAGGTGACCCCCACCTCCCTTCATTCGCAAATATCTCAACTTGTATTCAAGATAAATGGATATTTTTTGCATCCGAATAAAGACAAGTGAACATGCTTTAAGATGATACCAATAACTCTACATGCACAAAAATTGACGAGAGCCTGATTCCACCACGATGCCTCACATGTGTTCTTCAAAGAATTCACAGTAGGTAATTCAGTATGGATTGTAGATTGGTGTGTCTTTATGTGTTTCAAGTTTCAGGAATTTATTATGTTATAGTTATAGTACTGATGTTGAGACTGAAAAAAAGGTGTATGGTTAATCATTCAAGTCAAAATATCCTATACCCCTACTTTTGCTGAATGAAAAGTGGATCAGCAACCTTTTTGTCATTTAGTTTAATAAGATAAAGTATGCGCAGGTTATTTCATACTATTCTGCCCACTTCCTGATGTACTACTTTCACTTTCACGAAGTCATGGGTGGCAGCATCCCCCCCATCAAATGAAACAGTTGTCAGACTGGGCCAGTGAAGAGCACCAAATAGAACAAAAAAACTGCAGTGGACTGGTACCCAAAATTCCTTGATAGCACTGAAATTTACCCCTGACACATGGAGTTGGAAGGTTAAAAAAATCTCATCTACTGCCGTCTGTGGGTGGTGTAACGTTTATGCTCTTTGCTGTCTCACACAGGAGACCCCAGTTTGATCCAGTACGGAGAATTTTTGATCAAGTTGCTCAGCCTTTGTGCTGGGATGTTGTGTTCCTCTCCGCCCAGGGCCCGCCTCCTAAGAGATCTAAATTGTGTGAATGGGAGCGTTAAAAAACACCTACATTAATCAAAAGAAAAAAAAGTCTCACTCTGTAACCATTGGTTATGAACATGCAAGAAGTTTATTCATTAAAAAAGGAGCACATTTGGAAATGCATAAAAATGATGCTATTGAAGTTGAAGTTCAACTTTCAGTGTACAATTATATGGAAATGATGCCTTCAATGAGGACTCAACAACATAAGTTCATGACAGATGAAGAGATAATGCTAAGATACTTTATCTTTGGTTTGCGTGCCATCAACCTCTGGGTCTTGATGTTCCTTGGCTGGGTCAGAACCTCTGTGTAGTAAAATAAGTCCACAAACCATAAGAGTAGACCCCAAGCACCACTGCAAACCCAAGTGTTCTCCAAGCAATACTTTTCCCATCACAGCCTGTGCATGATTGGAGAAAAAAAGCAAAACGTTCAGAATAAACTGATTTCAAGGATATGTATCACTGTGAAGAAGTACATGTTATAAGGGTAATATTCAGGGGAAAACCCGATTTTGACAGAACTGAGTGAATGTATTCAGGTTTGAATAATACTAGATAATAGGGTTGGTCTTTTTTCACTGGTCTCATTTTTAGCATATATATGTGAGGCGTGCTGACAAAATGAGGTACTTCTCGCAATTCACAAAGGGAGATATTGGCCAAAAATCAACACCTAGGTCAAATTAACAGATCTTCTATTGATGCTCTATTTTTTTATGTATAACATGCCTCTTATCATTTCATACTTGTAAACTGTAAAACTTCACTAATAAGCATGATGTTTCTATTTCAATAAGGCTTGAATTAGAGAAGTAACTCATTTTGTCAGCGCGCTTCACTTATTGTCAAGGAGAAAAGTGGCCGTCTTAGGCAGGACCGATCAAGATGAAGAAAACAAACGATTCCCATCTGAGGTCCCAATGGAAAGTAGCCGTAATGTTGTTGTTTTTGTTGGTTTGTGTTTTGTTTGTTATTTTTATTTCGTCTCTGATTTTGCGCAAAGGTGACAATAAAAAAAAGTGTGTCAGACGAGGAAGACCGAGTGCCATGTTAAAACAAACGCATGAGTCGCCATCACTCGGAGAACGAGCAACGCTTCTGTAACAAGTTCATGTTGACATCCATTGTTGCTTTGTTTCAGACTGAGTAAACAGTGACCACTCATCTCACTTACGGTTTTGTTTTATTTGTGTATGAGTTCTGGGCGGGGCTTATGGGTTATGAGGGATCACACGCTTACCTCACCAGCAGCAGAAAATTGGTACCTATTGGTCAATAATGGGAGGGGCCTACACAACATGATCAGTTGGAGGGACTATCTAACAATAACGACAGGGGAATGGATTATGACGGCTCGCCCACAACGTCAGGGGCCAGTGCATAATTTATGACAAAACGTAATGGAGTCACTAAGGTGGCCGTCTAAGACAGGAGTTATTGCTTAGAGTGATAGGGGTTGTGTGTTAAAATATGGTGGCCGCTGCTGCGTTGGACAGGTGCCCGTTTTACACAGTTAAATTATATAGAAAAAAACCAAGGGGGGAAATGGAAAGTGGCCGTTTGTACAGGTGGCCGTCAGGGCAGGTTCGGCTGTGTATATAAGGGTGATTCAAGAAGTCTTTGGTCTAAATATGAAGGAATAAAGATGGAGCTTTGTAACTTGGCAAACATACTTTTATTTCTCTATATAATCATCATGCAGAGTAACATATTTCTGCCACCTCTCTTTGACCATCAAAAGTCCTCGAGAGAAAAATGACCCAGAATGGGCCTCTAACCAGTCTTCAACAGCTTCAATGGCGTCCTCGTTGTCATAGAAACGACATCCTTTGAACGATTTTTTTAGATTAGGAAACAGAAAAGAGTTTTAGGGCGCTAGGTCTGGTGAATAAGCTGGGTGTGGCAGGATTTCAAAGTTGAACTGTTCTGCTGTCTGGACTGCTTGTTGTGTCCTGTGCGCCATGGCGTTGTCATGCAGTAGGAGGACCCCATTACAGAGTTTTCCACGCCCTTTTCTCACCAATTTGGAACGTAATTTTATCAGCAAACCTGAGTAGTTGATAGTAGTAGTCTCCTGTGACTGTTTTTTAATTTTACAGGTAGTCAGTCACGATGATACTTTTTACAATCCCAGAAACATGACAGCATGACCTTTCCACTTGACGGTGTTACCTTTGCCTCCTTTAGTGAGGGAGAAGAAGGGGTTTTCCATTGAATGGAGGACATTTTCTGTTCTGGGTCAAAATGATAAATCCATTTTTTCAACCCCAATCACTAGGTTTTAAAAGAAATTTGTGCCATAGGACTCAATTCGAAGGAGAGTTTAGCCCGGACTCAATTCGAAGGAGAGTTTAGCCCGGACTCAACCCTCTGCTTCGTTTGCTCACTTGTCAAAAGGCGGGGTACCTACTGCGCAAACACCTTATTCATTTTAAGATGGTCGCAATTGACCCTACGCCGATTCTCGTTTCACTTGCGAGCTGTTTAAGAGTTACATGTCGGTCTTGTAGCATATGTTTCTTCACTATGGATACATTCTCTTCAGTTACCACAAAGGATGGGCACCCTTCACGATCTTCATCCATCGCCGACAGGAGTCCAGATTTGAATTTTCTTACCCAATACGTCACAGTAAAATAACGAGGACATTTGTCACCATAAACTTGGACCATTTCCAGAAAAATGTCCTTAGGGGATTTTCCTTGCAAGTGTAAAAACTTGATAACTGAGCGGTATTCAACAGGCTCCATGGCACAGCTTCAGCAAAGAAAAACAAATGTTTTTATGCATGGTTTCATTGAACGCGCTGACTATGCCTTATTATCGTCGGAATTCCATGAAAATTTGCATGGTATGTTCCAAAGAAATCGTCTAAAGGCTAGCGATATATCATTACTCTAACTTGATTCCTTCATACCGAGACCAAAGACTTATTGAATCCCCCTCGTATATCTAGTCATTTTTATATTCAATAGTATCGAAAAGGGGCATGTATCTTTTAAATTTTTATTTTAAACAAAGGCAATAATCTGCTAGAAAACAGGAGTAGAGAGACAAGTCTCTTGCTTTTTGTTTCACCCATTTAAAACAAAACCAGATATATTAAAAACTTTTTAACACAGTTGAAAAAGTTGGACCAAATTTAAAAGAATAAACCCAGTGAATGTACCACCGTCTAAATCTTTGGATTTAAGAAGAAAGATAATTCATATCAATCATCCTCTCAGTTATGTCAGTTTAGGTTTCAACATTAGTCTAGCTCTAGCTAGTCAGGACTTTGGGTGTTGCAGTGAAGAGAAGAAAATGACTCTGTTTTGAACCAAACTGTTCTGTTGACAGAGGAGAAAAAAAAGGGGATTTTGTACTGAAGTGAATGGAATGGCACAAAGCTCTCAGACAACTTTTTGAAATACAAGTAGGCCTACAAGGAGATAATAAAGAGCAGCCATGAACCAAGAAACACAAATGAAACTGAAGAAACAATGAACACTTGTATTTGTTGAATACTGATACATTAATATATATAGCACTTCTGAGTGCTGCCTACACTTAACTTACAGTAAAAAAGAAGTTGGACGCTGTGTTGAAGGCTGTGGCTTCCAAGGTAGAAGAGCACATGTGCATTGACTTTGTGAACAGCACCCACATCAGAGCATTGAATAGAAATATTCCTGCAAGGCCTGCCAACCTCACAACCAGTGCTAGCTGTTGACATAGAATGCAGATATCATTTAAAAACATTACATGTTTATCCTAGATTTTTAGTAAATATAGCTTGTTCACTTTCGTCTGACCACAGTTAAGTTAAAACGGGATAGAAACAAATTATTCTGTTTAAACTTTCTGGGTCGTTGTATGCGGGTATAAAAGTTAAGCGACTAACAGAATCTTAAAGGCCATTTTAAAAAGTCACTGTAAACTAAGTAAGGTTTCGACATGTTTTCTTTGATGTAAGCCTAAAGCAGGTTAAAAAAATATTTGCGGACTTACAGCATACACCTAAAACATTTATTAGTTGACATATTTTCCTCAACACCACTCTTAAACGCCTTAAAAACACGATTCAAGAGACGGGGTGAGTATTTTTCGAGACTCACGTGGAGACGTCTAGACAGCCAGGGGATGAGATCGACAAGCTTACATTGAAATGTGGGGCAGGGCGGAGTCGCTGTCTCAAAATGAGCAATTTGGAGGCAAGGCTACTGTCAGTCATTTATTTTAGTGATCCTGGGTATGCATCCAAAGAGCGGTTTCTAATATAGGGGGAAAAAAACAAAACTTTTATAACTGGGTCAAGATCTTTAAAAAAAATATTTTTGTTTGGTTGCTGGCCTGCAGAACTGCCATACAAAGTTTCATGGGCATTGGTGAATTCCTCAATGAGCTAGAATTTTCTTTTTAACGCTGCCAGACGAAAGTCAGCAAGCTATAGTACCGGTTGACAATGAAGTTTTTTTTTTAATCAGACAATGTAACCAACAGAGATAACAGTTTATCCAGACCCAAGGAGAACTATATAGTACTCCTTGTCCAGACCCTAATTGAGCATCATTGCTAATAGTGGTATGCCAGTACCAATGTCTTCCTGCTGGGTACAGAAGGCCCATAATCTCATAACAGTAAACTCTTGATGTAATGCACTCCCTTCCGGCCCAAGATTTTGAATAAAAAAGAATGCAGATACCATCTTGTGTGACTGACCATGATTCACCATAGATTCGTCCCCTGATAAATCAGCAACAATCACGTTCTCCTAAGATGGTGTGCATATTTCTTATTCCCAAGCACTGGGATCTCAGGCGGAGACTACAGTAGTATAAAGGTCTAATAATAGAACAGTATTAGTATAATTTATATAGGCTCTATCATAGAATATAGAGAATAGTACGGTTATTAGTATTATTTATATATAGGCTCTATCATAGTTTAAAGAGCCAATCTACTATATATCTAATTAGTCTGTGGTATTACCTTGAAAACTTAACCACACTGATGATCATACCTGACTTGCGATGTGGATGGTTGGAGAGAAATACCCTTGAATGTAAGAGTGCAGAATTTTCCCGATGCCCTCACATATTTCAGAGCTCACAGCAAGTTTAGCAGACACAGAGGCAAATGCAGCACATCCTCCTGCTTCAATGGCACATATAGGACCAGTAAGGCCCATTTCAATACTTGAAGCCTAAACGCTGAGAACGAAATAAATCAACGTGTTCATTACGGTGTACATGTGAACATTACATAATATGTAGAATGCGAGTGCGTGTATAATATAATAATAATCATTATTAAATAATAATAATAATATATTTATTATAATAATAATTTTGATACACACCAATGGAAATAAAAAGACTGCACTGTGGCTCTGCCAAGTGAACGTGCAAAGATTTTTCTTTTAAACACTCTCTCTCTCTCCCACTCTCTCTCTTTTTCCCTCTCCGGTGTTATACAGTATAAGACGCATAGGTCGAACACAGAAGACTCGAAATCACTCATCTGTGAAACTGTGCCTGCGGTCCCGTTTTTTCTTCTTCTTTATCCTTGTAAGATATCCCTCAAACTACGGATCCCTCAAACTATCGAGGCCGGTCTCAACGAATTTGAGCTATCCTTGTTGTAGGCTACTGTATATTATTCAGGCGTACCTGTGTAAGACGGAAACGCAAGGGAACCAGGAGAAAAATTATATTAAAAACTTGTTCCGTCGGGAATTAGGAGAAGCTGGGGGGGGGGGGGGGGTCAGACACCAAGCCGGTGGGATCAAGTGTTGCTTGTCCGGTTAGCAAGCAGTGGTCAGAACTTCATACCTTTCAAGTGCTGTCCTCTCTGATAATGACAAGCGTCAGTCTTACTTAGCCATTGCCACACTGTTTGCATTTCATAGGACCACTGGTTAAGTTTTAACCCTTTCCTACGCCCTCTGGGGTCATTTTGTACCCTCGGGGTTGTATTCTTCACTTTTTAGAATACACTCCAGTATGAAGATCTCTTTGAAACTTTCAGTATTTCTCAAAAAATCATTTTGACAGACTGCAATGCAAAGCTTACGGATCGGATAAATTAGTAAATTTCCTCTTTGGAAAGTGGTGGCACAGAGTTCCCCACGTAGTATGGATACGATCAATAGTAAAACAAGACGTACGGATAGGGTTAACCTCTAATTGAAAATAGAAACATTTGAACATCTCCTTTTGATTCCACCGTTAGCCCCACCCATCAATCAATGTAATAAGTAGGCTACAGTCAACCAGTGCCACCTTTCATGAGCATGTAACAATGATTCAAGGAACTCTTTTCTCGGCTGGCCATACGATCTCATGGGTGGCGGGCAATGGTCCAACTAATTTCACACCTCTGACTACACGTGAAAGTTTTCATGCTGGAGCGCCACTCGAGCTCTTTCACAGGCACTGGTGAGATTTCATCATACCCACATATCACCCTGACGACCAGCTGCACTGCTCAAGGCTTAGATAAATGGGGAAACATTTACCCCCAAATTGCACTCCTACGTACTCCCCTTCGCCTTGCCTGGAGGCATGGTGAAAAGATTAGCCAATGAAACAAACTTAAGAGATCAGATAGTTTTGTTTCAAATCGGGACTGAGTGGGCAAAACATAATTTTCCGTCTAAGACAGGTAATATATTTATACTATATATATATATATTTTAAAAAACCTCCAAAGAGAAGGAATTGCTCTTTCCGTTTCTATGCTAGACAGGTTTCCGTTTTACAGGGGTAATTAGATCTACAGAGGACTTTATCAAGGGGAGAGCTGGGACATTCCATTATGTCAGGTTTCCGTTAAGTTCGATATAGATCTGATCTACGATTTCTTTTGAAGGGATCCGAATTACAAATTTTGGAGGCATAAAGAAGATTAAAAGGTACTAGAAAAGAATGTGGATCCCCTCTGTTTAGGCTTGACGACCATGTAATTATTATTTTCTTTTGATTAAATTTTATGTTCTTTGGCAAAATTAACATGGAATTATAATGGAATGGCTAGCAGAAAAAAAGTTAGTTCCCGCCTGTAAAATTGCGTCTTTTGAAAGAGAGTAAGTCTAGGCTAAATTATTATTTTCTTTATTAGATCTAGATCTAGTAAGATTGGCAACTATTAACTATTTCCTGTAATACTGTAGTAAATATCAATATCCATCACGGCCAGCACGTAAACAAACCGATTACAAGCAGGCTCATCCACACTCAACTTGTGTAATATGTGAGAATGTGTGTGGGTCTTGGAGTTAATACAGTTGTGTGTGTGTGGGGGGGGGGGTGTATGTGTGTGGTGTGGTATTAAATCTGTCTCACAACATCATGCACTTTCTGTCCTTTTACTTTTACTTTTACTTTTGATTCGTTAGTAAGATGTTAAAGATGATTCATTGTGAATGAATTGAATTATGAATAGCACTAAAACTAGATTTAGATCTAGATCTCTAGCTCTTAATTAGTAAAGCCTTCCACGGATCAGGCGAATATATAAACTCCCATTATTTTTATTAATAACAACAATGTTTTCTTTGTTTAAAAAACAACAACAAGTAAACATTCATTGCGCCGAGAATACCGGTCTAAGCAACTGTTTGTTTACTACTAGTCACGGGGGCTGACATATTGTAGCTACGAAGTGAATGTAAAACTGTACAGTATAATGATGGGCTAAAGAAAGCAATTTCAAAACGCTAATATTATGTTTAAAAAAATGTCATCATTATGATTTCATTAATTTTCAATATTTTTAAACAGTTATAAAACTCAAACACATAAACGATAATTCTGCAGCAAATCAATATTACAGAAACATGGCGGACACATCTGTTAGTCTTCAGGCTCACTGCAAAGTGCTGCTTCATGCCGCTAAATATCCCCACTCCGCTGTGAATGGGGTACTACTTGCTGAAGATAGCAAAAACAAAGATACCAAGAGCCACAGATGTGTAGACTGTATCCCCCTATTCCATGTGTCTCTCGGCCTTTCCCCTATGCTGGAAGTCGCTTTGCTTCAGGTGTGAAAGTAGTGTAGCCGGTGATCTGGGAGGACTTCCGTAACGAGCGACCACATGAGAGATCAGAATTGAGGGCTAGGGGTAGGGGTAGATGTAGGGGTTGGGTTAGGGTTAGACCTCTTCTTTATTGTGTTTGATGGGGTAGTCGCTCGTTATGGAAGTCCTTCATATTTATTTAGATCTAGAGTGGTGTAGCCCCTGCGCGTGCGCCTTCTCGGTCCGTGCACTTTTGTTTTCCTTTGTTTTTAGCCTCAAATTGCGTTTTTGCGTTTGATTGAATGCGTCAGTGTGTGCAGCAGCCATTTTTGTTTACTTCCATCACTCGTTTGCCGACAAGGGATCATCGAGAGTGTTTTTATCAGCTGTGGCAAGTTGACATTCAACGCTGACCTGTGAACTAGTTTTTATGACCTATTTGCCTCTGATTGGTTCAAATAGACTGTGCGCGCCCCCTAGCTTAAAAAATGTCCCTACTCCTTCCTTGAGTGTTTCACGTGACCTTTTATCGAGTTCTATGCCAAGTTGTAATGCGGGTTTGGGGATCGGGGGGGTGCACGCGTTGTGAAGACTGAAAAAACTCGAGTTTTCTCTGCGCGTGCACAATGAAATATATAGTAGAATACTAAGAAAAAAAGTAGACTCAATTTTAGAGACTATTTGGTTGCAGTTTGAAGAATTTCATGGATGGTGGCATGTGGACTGTGTGAAAGATGGAAAGATCAGAGGAATGAGTGATGAAGAGTAGGAAAATGTGGATTTTAGTTGTGAAAAATTCTGTTTGATTTTTTTTCACTATGTATTTGAACTAGATCTATCTATTTATACCCCCTAAATTAAATTAGTTTAGATTCTAATTAAAATTGCCTTACTTTGCTTCTAAAGTGACTTGTTATCTTTCTGTGTGGTCATTTAATGCAGTAATGTTATCAGATTCCTCTTCTTTTGGCTTTCAACGTGGGTGCACGCACAGTGAAGAATCCCTAGGTTGGAAAAACTGTTGGGCACACAACGTTTAAGAAATCTGGTGACTATGAGCAAGACCATTTTATAGGTCAATAGTTTCTTGAATGGAATAGCTCAATAGCTAAAAACGAAAGTACAAAGCCAGAAATGGCGGAAAATACGTTCAACGATCGCGAAGTGCACGGGTACCGGCGACACCACTCTAGATCTACATCCAGAGAAAAAATGGAAGTGGCTATTCTCACCCGCCCGGAAGTTCTCGCAAGATCTACTCCTCCCCGCTTCTCTCTCTCTCTCTGTCTCTTTCTGAATACTGTCTATCGGTGTGGACGATCAAATTGACCAAAATAAAGTTAAAAAATGATGTTTAACACAAAAGTAAATTAATTTGGTTGTCTACAAAGATGCTACGGCTATTTAACTTTTCGAATCGAGCCGAACTACGCGGGTCGCCATTTTGTTTTGCCCGGAAGTTCTCGCGCTACTCCTCTCTCTCTCTCTTTCTCTCTCTCTCTCTCTTTCTCTCTCTCTCTCTCCACTGCCCACAGACAAAATTGTACGCTTTTAGTAGGCTACAGTTGTAATGGAACGTTTGTTCACGGCACAGAATTCTACAATTTTTCTGTTATCACAGTGTAGAATTCTGTGGTTTACTAAGGGTGAACGCAAAATTTGTTGGCCTAGATCTAGGCTATAACGGTGAACGTGCACCGGGTGAGAATAGCCAAAAGACTCGCCTGCACTATTCTCACCCCGGGTGAGAATAGAGGTGGCCAGAAAAAATCCGGGTGCTTTTTCGGTAGTTCCCACCCCCCTTATTTGAGCCTAAATCTAGATCCTAGAAGATCTAGATTACGTTTGATGCGCGGCGAGCTAAGACTCGTTAAATCTAACAACTGCAAAACATCAAATTTAACCCTCGTCCTGCGGGGGACGGGTTTATATCGCCCGATAAGCCTATTTCGACCCCTCGCCTACGTTCTGATCCCGAATCAGTGTAGCCCCTGGCTCAGCTCACGCGCACCGCGCATCATCTTACGTGAAATTCGGGTCCCGAGTCGGATCCCCATTCACGCAGGTCAAGTGTGTGTGCGTCAGTCTGCTTGAGTTTGTATGCGTTTGTGGCCTTCTTCTAGATCTAGAACCGCCTGCATTGGTTCGTAATCGAGGCATACGTCTCATTCGAAACACGCCGAGTTGTAGCTCTATAGTAGATGTTTGTCCAATGAAATTATAGAAGAAATTGACCCACTTAGACATGAGGAGCTCGAAAGGATAGTCAGGAAACAAGACTTCCATTCTTCTACTTCTATACAAAATCTTTCAAATGAGCTTGATTCTGTATGAAATGATACTACCTGATAAAAGATAACGCTCTATCTTTCATAGCTTTCTATTTATAAAGTGTTACAGACACATGAATAACCCCCTCTCACAAACTGATAAGACACTACGAGAAGTTACGCCCATTCGAAAACCTTTCTGGACCCTCTTGTTGTTATGAATGACCTGAGGTTCGAAAGGGGATAATATAGGTCAATTTCCGAAAGTTTTGCACTCAAATTGTTCGAAGTCGAAGTCGTTCCTGTTGTTCACGTGGCCCGAAAGCTAGAAAGGGATACACTTCCACACATGGGAAGTACTTGCCGCGAAACGTGTGTCAGCTTGCCGCCATCTCGCTGTGACGTCATGGCTGCGTTAAAGCGTAGCCACTGATGGGACAGTTATTTTGATCGGCCTGAATACCACAGAAAACACCGTACACAAGGACACGGACATAATGGAAGTTTCTTCTTTTTGCCGTTTAAAAAAAACTGGGTTTAATTTCAGCTTTACGTGAATTTAGTGCAGATGTGGACTTCAAAATAACTGCATACATACTCTTCTAGTATTTATTATGTTTGTGGCAGAATCAGAATGAAGATTACTCGGGTAGATTTCCGTGGATTTATGCATGTGTCAGTCTACTTACTCCTAATAATGATAAAGCAGAACGATGTTATAATTACAGAAAATACACACATCAAATAGAAATGAATGCAATATTGCAGTTCTAAGGCATATATTTTCATGGTTTGGAAGAGGGGCAGGCGAGTGGGATCATATCTTCTTTGCTAAAATTACTATGCAGTTGATTAGTTATGCGCATAATCAATTGACTTATTTACCCACAATTTCCGACACGTACATAGCCATGCCATAACCTTTTTATTTATGGGCCGATTTTGAAAAAGTAAAAAGCATTTTACTTCTGGCTTATTGATCTTTGTACCTGAGGTGTTTATAGGTTGGTAGTACCCATCTTTTAAAAAGCTGTGGAATTGCTATGTATAGTTTAGTATACAAACAGCAACGTTTGATTCCACAGACCTATCTTATGTAGATCTATGTCAAGACTAGCTTATCATTGTAATATTCATCAGTAGACGGGGGGGGGGGGGGGGGGGATGACTGTGAGCACTGTGACTTGTTTGTATTTCTACTGACTACTGGTTCTACACCCGGACTCCCCCCTTCCAGACACACTCACGCACGCACGCACACGTTCATCACACTTCACAAGTGTGCTGGCTGCCCATCCAACCCTGATACGCTAAGACACGTGTATGTGCCAGCAAGGCATGTGTTGGTATGAAAGAAGGCTGCTGATTGGTAGCATGAGATAAACACAATAGACCTTACTAAGTAAATAATGGTTCGCGATGCAGATTTCATGGATACTTTCCAGGAACAGATAAAGTTGTGGGAGAAAAATGAGCAAAGCCACTTTGGCAGTGGCTATTCACCCCGCAAGCAACTTCGTTGAATCCATGCCTGCTCATTTATGTATTCATTGAAACAGAGAACTATTTTTAATGTTGATTTTAATTAATTAAAAAAGAAAGGGGAAGCCATCTCCTTTTGTTCCATCAAAGTTCACTTGACCTAATTTTGGACTCGTATGGTCTGACTGTTTCTTTACTGTGGATACATGGATATATATGTCCCTTCCCCTCTGCTGCCAGTTTGTCTTGTATGCCATGCTTTCATTTCATTTGTTTTACACTTTTACTTTTAACCTTGTTTGTTTGTTTTTTTTCACAGATTGATGCGTACTGCAAAAGTAAAGGTCTTGTCATAGCAGGATACTATCAAGCTAATGAAAACTATAATGACAATGAGTAAGTATTCTTTATAACTAGCAGTTTTAAGTTTGTGTGCTTTTCATGTTTGTTATTTCCATTTCATTAACTCACTTCAGACGGGTCACACAACAGTTGCGTGACCCCCGCCGCGACGCTCGCGACGGGTCACACGAGCCCTGCGTGACCAACTTTGGAATTTTTTTTTCGCTCTACAAATCACGCACGGATCGCGAGACCCGCCTCGTACCCTTGTTTGGCCAAGCCTGAGCTACTTGGACTTCGTTTCGTATCTCTGGGGCCGGTAGTTTTTAAGTTATTGAAGGTGAAGGACAGTGACCCCAACTGGGGTTGAACAGACCGGAACTCGCGCTTTGTTTTTTTCTATACAGCTGATAGTAATCCGACAGTCGCGTCGTAGTAACGGTCGAAGAAGTCGCATGAACAAGAATCACATAATTTCGCCGTTTTCTATACTTCTGTACGTTTTACTAGTTTTAGTGTCTCAGAATATGATGTGTCTAATAGTTAGGATCCTGGATATGTACCTGAACACGGCCCGAGTCGTAGTTCTAGGGCTAGATCTAGCACTAGTGCCGGTGTTGTTTTTCGCGCAACGAAATCACAACGTCGTGCCGTACATCTGTCTATGTATTTTCAGTGTATGGGTCTGAATCAATGCACAGACCAGCTTTTATATTTTCACCAAACACTCGCACATGTATACAAATCAAAACAGAACACTTTGAACTTTTATTTTTGTTGTTGTAGTGAATTTCATTCTACTTGTCACGTCTCTGGAAATTTTTTGGAAAATCAAATTCATGCCAATTTTTAAAAAATCATACAAATTAAAGTATTAGACTTACACAACTTTGGTTTTTTGTATTAGATTAAGCTTGAATGTTACTTTACTGTGTCAAAAAATAATTACAATAGGGTAATTCTGAGAGTTGTGGTGATTTATTGAAATACCCCCAAAAACGCCAGTCTTCAACGCTTGTGACTGGTGAAAGGGCCCAGTCGCAAGTGAGTTAAATGGCATTAAAATGGATTCGCATACCTAACAATGTCTGAAATTGAGAGCCAGCTGCCCATTTTCTTAGTCTGAATGCAACTTAACAACTACAGGACTTTTTTTTTTATTAGATCAAGATCACTTTTTTATGACTTGGTCCCAGTGTTTGCCAATTCCACTCAAGCTACTTACACTTTTGTTGTTATGATATATGAGGAAAAGAGTTTAGACCTATGTCTTTCATGTGCGTTAATCATTGCCTGATACATACAAACATGTAATAAATTAAGACCTCATTATGCAAACTAATGTCATCATCACCTCTTTATTATAAATAATTTTATTTTATTGATGGCTTAGTTCAAAGGCTCTACTGTGAGTTCTAGAAAGATCAGGATTTATCTTCCTTACTGATGTCTTCATAAGCAATGGCTTTATTCATGTGCAACTCTGTACAATCAGTGCCTGCATTAATTATTTTTTTATTTCTTTATAGGATGAACCATGTTGCAAGAACGATAGGCAGAAAGATACAAGAGAATTTCCATGATGCTTGTGTCTTGATGGTAAGTTCCCTGATCAATGATCTAAACCAGGCGTGGGCGAGCATGTCCAAGTAAATCATGGGTCATCAAGTGATTACAAGTATTCTGTGAACCAAAGCCGGAGAAAATTGGATGATTGAAATACCAAAGCTCTCAAAAATGAGACTAAAACTAACACTGAAGCATACAGTAGTATGTTGGTCTGTTGTGTGTTGATCGGCTCTACATGACTGTATTTTTAACATAAGTACCACTCGTGTCAAAACTGCTGCAAAATATCCCACAATACTCGTGCAAAAAAAACTTTAAAAATAAATTCAGCCATAGCAAACTTGCTGCGTGGGGTAAAAGATCACTTCAACTCTAACGTATTTATGTAGGTAAGCTCAACATAACCATTTAACTTAAACAAATGTGTCATGACGTTGTGGAATCAGGCGCTCGTCAATTTTTTGGCATTTGGGGTTATCAGTGTCATCTTAAAGCCTGTTCATTTGCCATGTTGAATAGATCTCGAAATATTTGTGATTGAAGGAGGTCAGGGTCGCCTGGTTTCAAAGGTAAAATTAGCGGGAAAATGGCCACCAAAGTTTGGTAACTTCCATAGCCTGAGAGTCATTGGAAACTGAAAATTTGCATTTTTGTGCATTTAATCAATATTGTTTGGTAAAATCCACACTTTACTTTTCCTATCCAGCGGCTATTTGAGTTCTAGCCCTTCGGCCTTGTAAAATCCACACAAAAATGTGTTTTTAAATGGATGTAAAAAACAAAATTAGATAAAAATTGCCCATCGAAAAAAAAAATGCAAATGCTTGGATTTCATAATTTTGAAGAGTTCCTGAATTCACCACGATGCCTTATAAATGTAAAGAAGAAGTGGTGCTAGGAACTAAAGTTGTTTTCAGTCGCAGATCATTCAGCTATCGTAGTAATAAGCAATCTTTTATAGAGTGTTTTGGAAGATGTGTCCTGTATGTTGCTGATGGCACTTTTAGTTATTTCCTTTCTTGATGAACTAATAGATAATAAGAGTTACCCCTTCTCCTTATGCACTGTCACTCTAACAGTAGGGGGCTCTCATGGCCTAGAGGTTAAGGTGTTGGCCTCTCATTCAAAGGTCCCGGGTTCGAATCCAGGTAGCGACCAAAAAAAAATTTTCTTCTCTAAAATTGTCTCCTTTCACCTCATTTCCTGCTCTCTAGCAATGTTCTGTTGTCTGCTTTCGTTTCCACTTTCTGCCCCACCCCCTCACCTCCTGTGCCCCCCTCTGGGCTCCTGACTTTTTCTGCAGCCTTTCTACTGCTACTCCTTGGCTCCTCCTTACTGCTGTCTTTCTGCCACACCCCTGATCTTCTGGTAGGGAAGATCTACACCTAGCCTTCTCGGACAATGGCGAAAAATCTCGGAGGGCCTGTGTGCAAGTTGCGCACGTTAAAGATCCCTTGGTGGTCTAAAATCGATAAGAGTAGGCTTCAGCCGCCACCCGGGCAAAGTTCAAAATTTCCTACCAACTGAAAATATCAGGTGTTGCGAGCGCCGTAAAACACTTTACAAACACACACACTTTACAAACACACACACTTTACAAACACACACACTTTACAAACACACACACTTTACAAACACACACACTTTACAAACACACACACTCTAACAGTTTTGCTCTTTGTTTGCGCAGATTGACAACCGGAAAGTGGCAGCAGAGACAGTGTCCCAGGCTTACAAGATCTACACATTCAAAGAAACAGGATGGGGAACCATTGAGAAAAAGTAACTATATAACTTAAGGTTTCTTTTCCAGGGTCTCTTTGTCTCAGAATGTTTAACATATCAACAACAAAATAATTAGATTCAACTGTGTTTTTGGTGGTTGAGGAGTAAGTTAACACATTACACCCTAACTCGCCCGCGATCGCCCGGGAATTCCCTTACGCGCTCCACCCTGACTCGCCCGGAACCGCCCGCGCCGACCCAGCGTCTTTAGAAACGAAAGTCTCGCCTTGACGAGACTCTGGGGCCGGGATTTTGATTTGCATAGTATAGCAAAAAGTTTCTTCTTTCGTTTGATACCGAAACGAAATTTTTCGGGCTAGTAGTTTTAGTATTAGAGCTGATCGAAGTGCGATCGCGTTACCGACACTTCGAAAGTGCCTCGACTTGTTGAAAAGCGACACAATTGAGTTCGAAAACGGAAATAACGATGGATTTGAGCAAAAACGAGCATGTGACAAATCAGATGGCTCAGATTTTGATGAAAACGTTGTAGGAAGAGTTTGGGGCGATTCCGATTGATCAGACGGAGAAATTATAGAATTTAGATCTAGGGCCCGACCGCGAGGCTGAGAGTGAGAGTGACGGGTCGGACACCCCGATTGAACTAAATTGAGAACATTTCCAACAGTTTGCGCATACATAAAGTTATATTTTTCTGAAACTACATTCAGTTTTCTTTTTAACTTTTATTTTTTCAGGATTTTTGGAATTTGTTTAGTATTTTTAAAATGTGTTTTTTAAAGGCTAGTATTCAGGGGAGGTGGGTTCTTTCCCCTTGCTTAGGATCTACCAATGGACTTCCCGTCCAGGCCCTTAGGGTGTAATGTGTTAAACAAAAATTGTTTTGAATAAGAGTCCTTAGGTGGGAGCAGAATGTTTATTTGTTGAAATCAGAGTTGTCCAAAGATATATTTTATGTTGGGTAATGGGTAAGCACTATGGTATAGGGTTGGGGCGAGGGGGGATTGTCACCTTTATACTCTCACTTAATTTTTTTTTCTTCTGAAAACACAATTGTCAAGAGAAGATCATGCTGCTTGCTCTGATATTCGGGGGATAAAAGCCATTCTATTTAAAAGTTGTTCTTCTTGTTGTGGATAGTGTTCAGGGTTCCCGCGGCCTCCTTGAATTCAAGGAGTCCTTGAAAACTGCTTGAATTTGCATTCAAGGAAAAATCTCCTTGAAAACTCCTTGAAACTAATGAAACCTCCTTGAATTTGATGGGAAGTTCATGGCAGGAACCCTGAGTGTTCTCTCTTTCAATAAATTAAAAATCTCTTTTTATGTTTGAATTTCAAGTGAATGCCCATTGTTCAATTTTACTTCAACTTTTTAAAAAAATGTCTTTTCAGGGGAAATACTGAAGAAGAAATTCTGAAAGAGGAGTGTGTATACGCATTGATGAAGTCTGGTGCTCAGAGGCAGCTGAAGGATTTTGATAACCATTTGAATGATGTGAGGAATGACTGGAGAAATTTAGAACTGAATGATATGATAGCCAGATGTACGTAGCATTTGTTTCTTCTTTTTTTTTTTTTTTTCCTTTTTTTTTTTTTGTACCGCTGTAATACACATGTGTATGTCCTGGATTGACTGTCAAGTAACAGTATGGGTACGGTAGATTGAAAACTTGATGTCTGTGTTTTGTCTTCATTATAGCCACAGGAAATTGTAAAAGTTGGTCAGTATTTAATAGAGAGCAGAACTGTCAAAGTGAGTCAAGAGAACAAAGAATTTTTTTCAAAATACTTTGTTTCATGGAAAATGTACAAGTTCAAAAATTTATCCTTACTTTCGGCTTTTTCTGAAGCTCTAGCACTGTGTAAAGTTTTCTGAGGCTGTAGACTATATAACTCTGAAGATTGTGATTGGATAGTAGACAACTGAAAAGCTGATTTTATGGGTTTTTTCTCCAGGAATGAAGTAACAATAATAATAATAATTGGATAGAGATCCTCTTTCCTGAAAAATGAAAGAGGCTAATCTATTTAGAACAAAATCTCATCAGACAAAAACGTTTCAGAATCAGTACTACTTGCACTGGACAGATCAAAGCAATTAAAGGTCATCTTTTGATATGTGTCGCGACGCGGTTGAATCCGGCGCTCGTCAGGTTTTTTTGGGGCATATGTGGAGCTATTGGTATCATCTTAAACTTGCTCTTTTGTCTGGCTTTTATTGAAAAAATACCCATCTATCTTGGATAGAGGTCGAGCTATTTCGAATTGAAGGAGATGGGGGGTCACCTGGTTTCAGCCGTAAAACAAGCAAGAAAAGGACTGCCAAAGTTTGGTGACTTCCGTTCCTAGAGTCCTTGAAAACTGAAAATTTACATTTTTTGTGCCTTTAATCAATTTTTAAAAATAAAAATCAAGCAGAAAGATGTTTTTAATTGGAGGTAAAAAGGGTTGAGCCGAAAAAAAGAAAATTCTTTACCAAACCCCCCAAAAATGCTGGTTTCTTTGATTTCTTTATTTTGACGAGTGCCTGATTTCACCATTATGACTCACATATATCTTTGCTCACAAAGAATTCAACATTGAATAGGACAGTTTAAAACAACCTCCATAGTCAGTGCATTGTTTTATGAATTAATAGGAAAGAATTAATGGTTATGTATGGAAAAGGCATGAAATCTATCCCCCCTCTCTCGAGTCGAGATCAAAATCTGAAATTTATTTCAAACATTACTTGCTTAAAAGCTCTCCTTTTTGCTCATCTTTCACTTTCATGCAAGTAACAAACCTTAAAAATCAATCTTTTACTTCTAATCATTGAGCACTTTTGATGTGATAACTGTGGAGTAATATAAGATTTTTTATCTTAGTATCTTAGTTATTGTACCGCTGCGTACTTCAAAGTAAGAGGTCAGTTACATGTAGGGCCTACTGAGATGAGAAAAGGGCCAGCTGGTTTGCACAGTACAGTGTTCTAATATATTGGTGTATTTAGTACTTCACTGCAGTGTGCCTGTCTTTTCCATTCCTTTTTTTTTTTCATCGTGAAAATTTAAATTGCAATTTTTCCCTGTCCCATGGGTATCTGAAAAATTGTTTGTCATTTTGGCCTTGAAAAAAATCAAGTTAAGGTGGCTTATTGACTTAATTGATTTCTCTCAACTCAAAAGATTCAATATAATATTTTTGTTTTCAAATTTGATTCCCTTTCCTTTTTGTTTAATGTCCTTATTTTATAATTTGAAGACATGGACTTGGGAAAAAAATTATTTAGCGTTTTATCCTAGGCAGTCCATTTGGAAAGTAAAACAGAAACAGGGTTGTTTTTTTTAACAACTTTTGATTCTGTTAAAGTCAGGATTTGATATTTCTTGAAACAAAAATAGTCTCCATTTATATATATGGTGATACTGTTTTGTTCTTTTTATTAAGTTGTAGTGTCGTAAAAGTACCGTATGTCAACTAAAATCTTTTAAAACGTTGCTGATGAGTGAAGAGATGCCAAACATTTTTGCTGTGTTAAGACAATATATGTTTAGCATCAAAATTTGGAATGGGAATACATTTGTGTATTTTATCAAAAGTTGTTGGCAGAAGACTGTAGGCCTACATTGTATTATTTTTCAAATGGACAACCTATAGTATTGTGTGATCCATCTTTTCAAAGTGTCTAGATTTTTAAGTACTTGTGAGCACAAGTCAACATATTGACTTGCGATAAAATTTTAGCATAGTGTCATTAGTTTTTATCGGAATGGTTTTGAGATACTGGTTGTGGGATTTTATGTAAATTTTCAGTCACAAGCCTTTATTTGTCGTCTGTCGTTGGCTTGGATCTCACATGAATGTGGTATTCTTTTGCACGAGCCGGAGTTTCTTGAACTTCCATCATAGTTGCACTTTTGGAAGTATGGTCGTTTTTGTTTTTTTAAACTTGTGAATGGTTTACGTATGATTTATTCAGAACCTTCCTCCTTCCTTTCTTACTTTGTCACTGCCATGGGATCGAAAGATTCATACATGTTTGCACGTATTAGAGTGTATCAGAGACTTGCTGCAATGGATGTCAGAAAATGTTGTCCTCAAAGAGAGGATCAGGCAATTACCTTTCTTTTGTATTTATCAAGATAGATACGATGGGGTTTGTCACCGACTGTGATGTTCATGTAATAAACTTTGGACCTCATCTCAGCATTTTGGCGCTACTGTTGTTATTTAACGTGTGTGTGTTTTAATTTTAACATGTGAGTGGAATTCATATTTAATTTATTTGTATTCAGTTCCTTCTTGGTCAAACAACTGAGTAGACTACATGTTAGAAAATAGGCAGACATTTTTTTTTAGTTTCTTGATGTAGAAGAGAAGCCTATAGTGCACATGGGTGGTTCATTTGACATGGATGGATGCAAGGTAGGGGTTTAACCTGAAAATAAGAGTAAAATTGGTTGCTTTCGATGAAACTTTTCGAAGTTAAGTAGTGTCTGTGGTGTTATGGTTAGGTTCCTAACCAATTCCTCAATGCATGCTGAAAAAATATGAGTTTGATTCCCACAGAGAAAATTATTTTGTTGAGTATCTCTGTATCTGCTAGGATGCTTCATGTCATTCTGCCCCTTTTGGACTCCTGTAACAGTGACAGGCTTCTCAAACCAGCCCATCTCCGATATGATTTTATTGTGGTAATGGAGGCATAAAACATTTACAATCAAACTACATTGCATGATGAAAGGTCGTATTTGAAGTCATGCCTTTATGAATCGGGGATTGAAAGTTTCTTGCACATATGACAGAGTAAGAGGCAAGCAAACGGCATGCTTCTTTAATTTACTTTAAAAAGGATTTTCCTTGTGTCACGACGTGGTAGAATCAGGCGCTCGTCATATTTTAGGCTATGGAGTTTATGGTATCATATAAAGTGTGTTCATTTGTCTTGCTTTTGATGATAAAAATACTCATCTATCTTGAATAAAAGTTAAGATATCTGACATTAAAGGAGGTTGGGGTCACTTGGTGTCAGAGTTACATTGAAATTATAAAGAGAAAATGACAACTAAGTATGGATACTTTGTAAGCTTGAGTGTCCTTGTAAACTGCAAAGTTACATTTTGTATGCCTTTGATCAACATTTTTCATTAACCCTATACGTACGCTCTGGAGTCATTTTGTACCCCTGGGGTTGTATTCTTCACATTTTAGATTATTTCAAGTGCGAAGATCTCTTTGAAACTCAGTATTTCTCAAAAAATCATTTTGACAGACTGCTATGGAAAGCGTACGGATGGGATTAACAAGTAAATTTCCTCTTTGAAAAGTGATTGCACAGAGTTCCGCACGTCGTATGGATATGATAGTAAAACACGACGTACAGATAGGGTTAAATTTCACTGAGAAACGTGTTTTGAATGGACATTACCTGTATTACCTGTCCTGGGCAACGTCATTGCACACCGGACAGGTCCATAAGTGAATGGACATAAAAGGTGCGAAGCCAAAAAAAAAATCAGTTAAAATGGCCCAACCAGGTAGAGAAAAGTCGATTTCTACAATTTCAATAAGATGAGCGCCTGATTTCACCACAATGAAACACGTATGTATTCATCTACCTGAGCTCTGTCTCAACCTGTACAGGCAAGCCCCACAGTTGGGCAAAGGTCAAGTGTTGGCTCAATGACAATGGAGAAGCTCTTCATCTTTGGAAAAAATACTTGTTTGGACAGAAGATTAGTTTTAGTAAGAGTTTTACGGAACTTGCAACACAATAATGTCATATAAGTGCCGAAGATTAGAGGCGTTATAAGAGAGTAAAAGACACAAAAAAGAAGGAGGAGAGATCAGGACGATAGATATTTGATAGGAAAGAAGGAGCAAACCACACCAGAGCACCCGCCAACCACCCACGGACAGAAGATGACATACTTTGTTGCCAAATGCTGTGCAACTGATTCTGAATCTGAGTAGACGTTTTTTGTAGAAATAGCACAAAGCTGAACACTAAATAGGTGACTTTGACACAGCAAGTACTGAAGAGATCAGGAGTTACCATAGTATTTTCGCTGCTTACACAACACAGATGATTGGTAAAACACTTTCACCATTTTGGAACATGGGAGAGTGCCTAAAGATCTCCACTGAGAAGTCCCTTTTCTGCTGTGATAAAGAAAATGTAAAAGAAATTATAACAAAAGAGAAAGTCACATTTGACTATTCATTTATTGCTTTTGCCTTGCGTGTGAATGGGTTTTTCTGGACACTGGTTGTCTGATACACAGATGGCACATAATGGAAGCTGTATATTTACATATGACATGAGTTTGGTTAGTCACACTTACTTACTAGGATGGTATAACTGAGCAATATTTTCAAACTGTAGCTGCCTTTTTCTCTGCTTTTTAAAGATCAATTCAATCAATAAAAGTATTCATAAAAATAACATATCAAAATATATTTATTAGTAACTATTCAATAAGACAGCCCCAAATTGTGACATAAATGTATATGGTGGAATTGCATCTAAATCAAAATCCTTATTTACTGTAAAGATTAAGGCACAAATTAGATGAAACATAGAATCTGTGCTAAGATTACACATCCATACACATTATAACACAAGCTGCCTTGGGACTGTCACCGAGGAGACAGATGGTAAATAGAACACATGTGTAACATTTCATTACACATTCTCAACAAATGATACAGGTCATAGGTGAACTTCAAATGAACAAAACTAAGGACAAGAGTCAACGGAGATCACAAAATTCTAACAAAAATTCTAGGTCTGAGAAACAGTCATTACTCACAATTACAATCTGCAGGGATGCCAAATCTCAGTTTTTTCGCGGCATTTTCCGTTTTTTTCCTACACTTGCAAAGGAAAGGGGAATGGTAAGAGAAATGTTTTTGTTTGCTCATTGAAAGATTTTACTAGGTTAATTTTAGGTGAGGTGTGATGCTCCCCTTATTTTCAGGGTTTCTTTTCAAAAATCATTTGGCATCCCTGAATCTGAATCTGAGTGTGGTGAGACTTCGATTTATTTTATCCACTTTTAGGGGTACAACATCCTTCAAGACAATCTAAGCTGGCAAAACAAAAAAAAACACAAGGAAAAAAACATAACGTAAATATTGTAGGCCTACTTTTACTATCATGTCATCATAAAATAACAACAGCTTTTATTTTGGAATGAAACGATTTTGGGTTGCTATCTAAAGATATTGCTGCAATAAAAATGCTTCATGTACAATCATTATGTGAATACTGTAGCATTCATTCTTTTCATACAAGTACAAATATATAGAGAAACCGAATAACACACTTCAGATAAAATGTGTACAATACTTACTTTTCAAGGAGTAAAAATTGGTAAGATTAGATTTAGTCAGTTTTACGGCACTTGCAACACAGTAAGGTCATATAAGTGCCGGAGATAAGAGGTGTTACAAGAGAGTAACAAACACAAAAAAGAAGGAGGGGAGATAAAGATGATAGTTGTTTGATAGGAACGAAGAAGCAAACCACACCAGAGCACCCGCCAACCACCCACCAAAAACTGGTAATATACGTACTATCCAGCACCATACTTTCAAGAAAAACAGACTTAAAAGCAGAAAAGGACTTCTGAAAAAAAAGAACAACAACAATCAATATCAGTTTGCAAAAATTATTTTGTTTGTACAAGTTAAAAGGAAATGCCTTCCCAAGGAGAAGACCATTAAGAGCAGGCCCATGAGACAGAGACAACAAGCACAATGATTACATACATGTACACATTTAATTCAATCAAGACACACGCTTGACCCTGGCGGTACACTGCAGGACTCTCAAATTTTTAACAAGTGTATGAGAGCTTGTGACTATTCTTCAATAACTGATTATTTTTTCTTGTTACTGCGAAGCAAGACAGCACTAGCATTTTATCAAGAAATAAGTGAGAATTCAGCTGATTTTTTTTTTTACCATAAGAAACTACTTTGTAAGAACCAACAAAACTCCACGTTTCAATTTTTACTGGAAACATCACTATTTCATGCTATTCATATTGGCAATTTTCATGCACAACTAATGTCTTCTTTCCTGCTAGTGCTGCAACTGCCTTGAAGAAGGCCTAACTCATTAATCACTTCTTTGACATGAAAACTAACACTTTGATGAGGTAGCCATTTTGATTCAAAATAAATCTATTTTGTGCAGTTCTAATAACCTTTACAAGAAAACTTTTCATAAAATCAACTAACAGCATTCCAGTGGTCAGGAAAAAGAAAAAGTGAAAAAATAAATGGCCACTCTTTACGCTCAGAAGCTGATTACCGCGATATGTTCAGTAAGCTACTTTGAATTGTGCCCCAAAAACCACCAGCTACGGTCCTTCTAGCCACTTTAGTCATTCGGCTATTCATGTCTGGTGCATCTTGATTGAGTGTAAGACAGACGACAGATGAAAGTACAAGGACAGGAAACACAGGCATGAAGTTGTAACAGAATCATCCACCAACAAGCGGATGTTAAATCAGTCTGAAAAACATAAAAGAAATAAAAACAAGTGCTTATTTGACACTGCAGAGCATGGAGTCAACAAAAGATATCTGATTATCACACATTTAGAGAGGACCAACAGATATGGACAATATATCCTGAAAATCTCGTTGAACGAATCACATTACACAATCAAGAGTGGAGGGAAATCTGTGTCGGGAGATCCGAGGCCAAGGAATCATGTGGGTGTATTGGTGATGTCTCTCATCCCAGGACTCTGTGAAGTTGGTGTCCTCCAGTCTGATGGGTTAGCACTTTTGCCAGGTGTCTTCAGGTTCATTTTGCTCGTTTCCAGAAGCAACCTTTCGTACTTCTGAAAAAATTAGAGAGAGGCAAAAAACGATACCTCAACTGGACGCAAAAAACACACTTCACAGAAAATAGAATCATTAGAACACGAGTCTTTCAATTTCAACCAAACAATGGTGAAGAAGAAAGTGAAAGTCTCTTTTGTGCACAACAAGATCCAACTAAAATTACAATTAATGCATTATAGCCCAAATTTACCAAATCAACCGGTAAACTCACTCGTCACAGTGGCACCAAGTTTTTCCTGACTTGTTGCGGAGCTACTAACAGTTGGTGAATACGTATGGCACCATTTATAAATTTCACTCTGTTTTTATCAGGACCATTTACTGCACTTTTTCTGTTCACACCACAAGTTTAAGAATGAGTTTTCCAAAAGACTCATGAAAATTGCCTCTCAGTCTTGACAACCTGTCAGGAGCTTTTTAGTCAAATCTAAGATGAAAGAGAAAGAACTGATCATGAATGACTGTGCTATCTATTGGATTCTACAGTTGTACCTTCAATGTGGGATTCTGTAAACAAAAATTCATGTGCATCTAAAATTAGTGAGTAGGGATGGCATTTTAGTGAAAAGTTTTGCTTCCCGTAAATTTTTTCTCATCTGTGTAGAAAGATCTTAATCATTTTTATAATGACTTCCAAAATATTCAACACTTGGTTCCAAAGATAACACCATTCCTCTACCCCTTCATTGGAACAACAAAATCAATTGCAATCAGGCACAATTTTCTTGTCGGTTTTTTTAGTTATGGATGAATACCATAAAAAGATAACTGTTATTAAAAAAAGAGTGACGCCAAACTTTTGAAAGGATATATATTACAATCCAGTGTTCAATAGCTGTAATCTGACAACAATAATTTCATGCGATGTGAATGCTAACACTAACAGGTATCAACAGATGAACTGGAAAATAGAAATGAATGTTGTAAACTGAAGAAACTATTAACAGAGACAAATAAATCTGTAGTCTACAAAAGCGCCGGAGGAGAGGTGTGTGTGTGTGTGTGTGTGTGTGTATGTGTGTGTGTTAAAATAAAAGCCCATTCATTTCTACTACCAAACTACTATTCAGTCCTAGTACAATATACGAACCTTGTGCAATTCATTGTACTCCATGTTTTTCTTTTCCATGAGCTTAATCTTCTGCTGGTGATTGTTGTGGCCAATGAGCCGAGAGCTCTCCTCCATCAGCTGTTGGTTCCTCTCTTTTTCTACTTGGTATTCCTGGGGTAGAAAGAAAAGATAAAGCGAGACCTCATTATTCATTTCAGCATGGAGGTGAATGTGTGTGTTTGTAGTTGTCTCTGCTGTTCATTTGTAAGCTGGCAGGAGTATAATCATTTACGGAGGGTGGCTTTGTAAGAATTTTTTTATTCTGAACATTCTGCATCTTAGTTTTAGTTTTAGTAGAGTTTTTACGGCGCTTGCAACTGCATACGGTCAAATGAGCGCCAAGGGATGGATGTCGACAGAGAAGTCTTTACAGAGAATCAGGCTTACTCTGCTCACCTCTCTAGCTTCAACAGCACAAAGTCTGCTTCGACTATCAAGGCACCCCGGAAATGGAGGGTCACAAGAGTCTGACAAACATATAAAAGAAGTAGAGGAAAAACTACCATAGTAAGGATATGGAAAGAAAAAGCAGCAGTTCCCTGTTGCAGTTCAGGCACAGTTATGAGCATGACATTGATGAATCAGCCCATTTACAATTCTACTGTGCATAAGAACATGTTAACGTCCCCCCTTTGGGAATGGCCTACAGACACTTCAGTCAGTGGCACTGCCCCGGGGAGGTTATTCTGCATCTATTTTGTTTTGCTTTTTTCTTCCCAGAAACAAGACACAACCCAGTCAAGAAAAAGCTTTTAAGCAAACCATAATTCTAGTTTCCAACAGTCCTCCAAATGGGATTCTTACTTGACATCGAAAAAAAAGTTATGTAAGTCAAAGGAGCAACCAAGAAAGTTTATTTCGGAGGAAAAGAGGATATGCAATATCAAATATAATTTTCTAAACAAAAACATTTTCGTCAACAAATATATTACAATATTACAAATCTTTCACCATATCAATAGTTAAGGAAAATACTGGGATTTTCAGTTTCCATGCATAGGAATAGGAGAAAGATGTCACAATGCCTGAGGACCTATCAGACCTGGTAACATTGTCCTATCACTAGATTTTAACAAATGGTATTCCAGAAAACAAACTACCGTAGCAAGTTTCGCCTTTTCTTCCGCCAGACTCTCTATCTGCGAGTGGAGTTCTGTTTTCTCCTGGTGGTGAGCCTCCAGTCGGGTTTGAAGACTGCAAACAAAATAGGCAGTGCGTCAACCAAATGAAGTCATGAAATTTTTTTAAAAATAATAAAACTACAGCCAAGCAGAAATAACAACATACTGAAAACTCAAAAAACCAGATAGCTCATACAATTGGCCATTCCGCGACTGATAACTTTTCAATTTTTTGTTATCAGTTAAACCTAATTATGGATGTGTCGAACACATTACAGATTAGTCAGTCCCCCATGTGTTTGAGTTATCTGTGCCCAACTATACATTATTATAAGAGAATTGTTTTAGTAAAAGTTTTACAGCACTTGCAACACAACTAGGTCATAAAAGTGCCAAAGATTTAAGGTGTTACAAGAGCAACAAACACAAAACAAAAAAAAAAGAAAGAGCAGAGACAGGGCCCATAGATGTTTGACAGGAAAGGTGCAAACTATACCGAAGCAGCCACCCACCACCCTATTCTTACAAGACAAATTTCTTTCAACATTTATTTGCATATATTATAATAATGTTAATCTGACACTCAATAACTTTTTTTCTTTTTGTTCCAAATTCATTTCACCTATCTCACCCTCCCCCTATAAAAATGGACAAAGACAAAATCAACAGAGGAAAGGAAAATAAGTAAGACCAACTACAAACACAAATACAGTGTGGGCACCACTGCTTGATCTTACTTTTTTTTACCCTTTGTTGATTTTGTCATTTTCGTAGTTTTTGTTGTCATATATACAACATATCATTTCTACAATAGATGCAATAAGTCTGCACAACTAATGAATATTATCAATAATATCATTATATTCATTAGTTCTGCAACAATAAACAAAAAAATGATGAAAGACGTATCACACATTATACTTCCCTATAGCACAAGCAATTTTTCCAAAAATGAGACAAAAGCCCCCCCCCCCCCCCCCCCCCCCCCAGTATATTTCGAACAGATTTTCAAAAAATCAGTTGAATTCACAATTTAGTTTAACTATAAGTGAAATAAAGAGAACAACAACAAACAACTGGCCCTCCATCATCAAGAATGCAGAAACCAGCAAGCTTACCGATTAACCTCCTGTCGAAAATGTCCCCTCTCCATTTCAGAGGTCTCCAATCTAGAATGAACAGACATCACTTTTGATTAATATTAGTGACAGTAAAAAAAAAAACTTTTGTTTTAGTAAGTGTTTTACGAAACTTGCAACACAATAAGGTCATATAAGTGCCGAAGATTAGAGGTGTGTTACAAGAGAGTAACAAACACAAAAAAGAAGGAGGGGAGATAAGGACGATAGATATTTGAAAGGAAAAAGAAAAAAAAGAAAAAAAAGAAAGAAAAAAAATTAAACTTGAAAACAAAAAACATTTGGAGGCATCGTTCTCTGGACTTCTCCAGCTCCAAAACTACTTTCTTTAAGAAATATTTTGGCTTTAGAGCAAAGTGTTAATAAACCGAGAGTGACAAGTACACACACACATACAGTGGAACTCATCTTCAACAAAGTCATCAGGCCCGGCCTTCAATTTCATTAACTCAGAACACATTATGGCAAACATGAGGTTTTGGTGTGGATAATTACAGGCATCGAGCAAGTAATGTACATGAATAATGTATTCATCTTTCTCAACCAAAAGTTGTCTGATTTCAAATGAGAAGCATTTTCGGTCTTTTCTTAGCTGCCGAAGAAATGTTAGAAAATTCCAGGAAAATGCACTGCACTCTACCAAGCACACACAGTGCAAAAGGCCAGTTCATTCAAATGCATGTGTGTGTCATCTATCATCCAGATAACGTACTGTTTGTTGAACAAGCTATGTTGCTGTGTAGGGCCTAGCATAGGGGAACGTTTGATTCCGCAGTCCAACATACAACTCATTACAAATATAGATCTATGTCAAGATTAGCTTATCATTTAATATATTGATCAGTGGCCAGTGTGTCTCTTTTGTATCTCTACTGACATTCCACGCCCTGACCGCTTGTACCCCCCCTACACACGCACACGTGTGCTGGCCACCTGTCCGACCCCTACACACCGTAAGACAGGGATGCACGCTTACAATGTGTATGTTGGTATGAAAGGAGGTCGCTGATTGGTTGCATAAAACAATTCACTCTGCAAGTGACTTAGTTGAATCTGAGCTTGCTCATTTATGTGTTCGTTAAATCAGAGTTATTTTTATTGATTTTTATGAATAAAAAATCCAGGGAATCAAACTCCTTTAGTTGAATCCAACTTCCACTGTAAATGCAAATAAAAATATGTATTTTCATGTCATTTACCATAAGTCATGCAGATATTGCAAATGAAAATGTATGTTTCCACAAAAAGTGGTACAAAATATTGCAAACAAAAGCAATTAAAAATGTGTATTTTCAAGTCATTTACTATGAATCGTATAAGACCAATGGAAACAGAATTCTAGATGGGTTTGTTTTTTTAATCGGAGAGCTCCAATTTTATCGGAGCACTTCACAGGTTTGCACCCGCATTAAGTAATGTTTATAAAAGAGTGATAATAATACTGAAAAGAAAAAGAACAGACTGCGCCAGAGAACCAGCCAATCACAGAGGTCTTCCAAAGTAAACAAGGATAAAATGTCTCTTCCACACTGGTATGTGAGAACACACTGTACTGAATTTACTCATTACTTTTTTTCCAAAGTCTTGCACTCCTCTTGAACATTGCCCAAACTCAGCTCTGCTTTCCTCAGACTGGAACGTTCTTTCTGTAGTTCCTCCTCTTTCCCCTTAAGTGAAGCCTCCATGCTTTTGATGCTGTGAAAGTACAAAATCATGGACACTCCTTACTTAAAATTATGCATCACATGTTGATGTGCAGCTGTATTTCTTCCATACATTTCATATCTTTAAAAAAATGAATCTTGGTCATTGCACATGTATTTAATTTTGGAACAACAAGAGCCAGTACCATAACTTATTTTTCAAAATCATTACACTGGCATTTTGGTGATTGTACTATTTTAAAACATCTGTACATATGTTGTCTCAAATCTTGTGTGTTGTGTTCTTAGTCGGAAGATAATCACTTGTTCTTGGCGGGACAGCTCACGGTAGCTATCTGGTGTCTGTGGTGCTTTAAATAGTGTATGTATAATAGTTTTTATCTCTGTGTAGCTGATGCTGTTGTCTGGTTGCTCTTTCTGTGCTCCTAGTTTGGCAATAAAGTTCATGATTTCTAAGTGGCATGCAAAGTAGACGCCTACCTCGGGAAAAAGACGATGACATACATTTCAAATTAAGTTCTAAAAATCTAAAAGATAAAATGGTAGCTAAAAAAACCCAAAAAAAACAAACCCACCCCACTTTCTCCAGGAACTAATTTTCTGTCCCAGGTGCTGCCAGATACACGAGAAACACTGATGGTCTATTTAAAGATACTCACAGTTCTTTGTTGTTGACATTCAGCGCATTCATCTTCATTTGTAGCTCCTCTATTTCCTGTTTACCTGTGAGCAAACTCTGGTTGCACACTTCCAGTTCCAAAACCTGGGCCTGTGAGTACCAAAAGCAAAAAAAATAGACTAAAACTGCTACACCATTTAGTCATGATTCAAATGGAATATAATGAAAATGAAAGCACCTCAACAATTAGTTTAAAGTTATTTTTAAAAGCAAAATATCACTTTTGTTTATGATTTAAAGAAATATGGGTTCAGAAGTTTCAGAAAGGTGCAAACATTTTCACTTCATCTCGAGAGCATGAAACATTCACCTCAAATTTCCTTTTGTACAAAAAACAATAAAACTTTGGTGAAAGAAAAGTAACATGTCTGTTACTACATTTTCTATATATTCAATTTAGTTTTAGTTTGATAAGTTTTACAGCACTCGCAACTGCACGAGGTTATGTGAGTGCGCAGGACACAAGTTGATTGCTTTCACATTAGTCTAGATCACAGCTTGGTTTTACTTTACAAATGAGACAACATCATTCTAGAAGAATATTTATTTAGGACATGACAAGACTGATCTAAAAGAGTAATTCATTATCTGTAATGCATTTGATGGAGCAGCCCACATGGTAAAATACTGAACAAAGCAATGAAAAATCTGTTGATAACTTTATAACTTTTCTTTCATTCATTAATCTCTTACCTTCAACAACTCATTTTCCTCATTCTTCTCTTTGCGAGCTTGCTCGTAGTCTCTCAAAGCAGAGTTCAGTTTCTTGTAATTCACGCGCAATTTACGAAAGAGTCAAGGGGAAAAAACAGTTACAAAAATTAATATATACTGCAACTGGTCGCTTTTAAGCACAAGGGGGCTATCCCAAAAAATGCTGTTTTGAGAAAATCGAAGGTAAAGTTTTTGCCCCTTGTTCAGTTTCATTTTCTCTATAACCAAACAAATATACACACCAAAGGAACCAAACTTATCCTATAGGTAGGGCAATGCCTACTTTTGGTGTAAGTCAAGATTTCTGGAAACTCCCGAAATCTGGGTTACCGGCTTGTTCTTAAAAGCGACCAATTCTGATAACACCAACAAAACAGTGACATTTTTAAAACTTGTGCCTGGTAAAACAGATAATGTCATCATCACAAGTTATGCTATCTCCCTGAAAACAAGATGTCAAAAATGAATAATGAATATGTAAGAAATACCACCTTGCAAAAAACTTACAAGTCTCAAGTAAGAAAGAAATGAGACCTAATATTTTTCTATAATGCACTTTACTGCATTATCATGCAGAAATTGTTATTCTGTGCTTTGCCAAAAGGATATGATTCCAGTTCAACGTTCTTGTCTTGCATCAGCTTCTTTATACTGTCGGTATCTTTGTCACTCGCACTGGCCTCCTGAAGTCGTTTCTCGTACCTGTTGACGACTTCCTGCATTGCTTGCTCCGCATCAGAAAGCTAATAACAAAACCAATGAATCAATTAACAAAGATATATTTTCTAAACAGGTATACATCTTACAGGTTCCATGATAGGAACTATATTTTTAAAAATTGCGTTGTTAAATAAAGGAGGAAAATAAAGATTACACAGCCAAGCAAAACTGACTCTGAGAAAGCCCTAAAGCCCCAACATATGGCCAATCTGGGTCAGCCCCATCACAAATTTTCAGTTTTTCAGTGGGTAGGCCTACTCTCCAATTTCATTACTTTGCTTTTTTAAAATCTATATGGAATCCAGTAACACACAGCAGAGACCATAATATTTGTCTAAAAGTATATATCTCTTAAACCCATCTAATGTGGGAAACGGCAGCCGAGATCTGGGGGTAAAATCATGACAATGCGAGTGCTCAAATTGAAACAGGTGATAGGCCTCACAAGTCCTTCAAATAGTATAGTTCTTTTATTTTTTTTATTCAAATGTGGCAAAATCATAAAATTAATCAATTCAAAAGAATATGGCTATAAATTTTTTCAATAAAAATATTCACTTTCCAGTATGATAAAATACATATTACGGGAAAAAAACAGTACAAACATTAATATAGAATGCAATTCTGATTACGCCAACAAAACAGTGACATTTTGTAACTTGTGTTTGGTAAAACAGATCATCACCTTCTTCTTGTAAGTATCAACTGTATCTTGAAGATCTTTGCACAACAACTGCAATAATGAAAGAATTTAAGAATTAAAAATGAATTAATAAAAAGAAAACATCATTTTTGAAAAATTAAATTCTTTTTAAAACGCACTGCCGAGAACGAGGAAGAAGAAGAAGAAAAACGCACTGCATACGAAGGGATCACTCAGTACAACCATGTTAGAAGTACATAACTGTGTCCTATACATGCCTCAGTAAAAGAAGCTTTTACTTTATTTCTTCTAAATCGCGAAGCACTGACAACATAATATAAACACTGAAATATCAGGCACTTTTGTGCATGAGACTAACAGCTAGGGCTATGCCTATTTGACTCCACTATTCAACATTCAGGATTTTCCTGCTATTCGAAGCGTGGCAGAGCCATTCAAATTGTGTGTGATTTTTATGCAGATAAAGAATTTTCACCTCATTTTTCTCAAACCTTAGTAAAATTGGAATATACTATAAAATCTCACTGAGACATACACAGAAATACTCCGTACATGATGATTTCAAGGCAGAAAGATAAGAGGAGCCAACAAGAGTCATAAAACATGGCACTAAAGAGTATCCATTAGTATTCAATATGAACTAGTCACACCATGAATAGCTCAAGCAAGGGCACTTGACTCTCGAAGCCCAGTGAATGCTTTTACCATTAAATTAGCTGTCACACGAAATTCGTAGTGTTACAAATGGTGACGTCATGCGAAAATACATTCACACTCAGTGACTGGCACTAAGAAAAGTTAACGAGTGTTGAATAGAAAAGTTAGGGATGGACATATCATAGCAGTATTCGGGTAGCATAAATTGCGAACTCACCCTTCGAAGCATCGATGAAGTTCCATTTTCTCTAAATCGCACAACACTACTAACAACATAATATAAACATTGAAAATGAAACATCTGAATTGGTTAATGATTTATTTTCATAAGCACTCACATCTTTTGTTTTTGCCTGTCCTTGCAGGCTGGAGATGATTTCTTCTTGCTTCAGCAAATGGCTATTAGCACTTTCCTGATCCTGCTGCAGGTTATCAATCTATAAAATCCAGAGAAAGAACATATTAACAACTGCATGGATGGGTATGGACGGTACTTTTGAGATCATTAACACTCTAAACGCTAAGCTAAGAATCATTATTTTGGTCTCTAACAAAGAAAAGTATTAATCAAGTCTCATTCATTCTCATGAGGAGCTGCAGCGTATGCAATTTTTTAAAATTCGAAGTATGTGACCAATAAAACAAATTTATAAGTGGAAGGGATCAATAATTTTCCGAATACAAATAATCCACACCAGTCATAGATTGGACTGTTTTGCGAAACAGAAAACGTTTATGCTTTATTACAATATCAACTGCTTTACGTATTGCTGAACAGACAGCCTATAACAAAGATCAGAAAACACTACTCCTTCACACCACAACAAAACAATTTGGACACTGCGTACCTCAAAGACCTTTTGCATGAGCTGATGCTTGTATTTTTCCTTAATGTCCTTCAGTTCTTGCTGAACACAAGCCAGCTCCTTAGAGGTCAGCTCCTGGTCTCGCTTCAGATCCTTCAGCTCAAGAGCATAGTTCTCGTTCTCCATGCTCAAGGTACCGTTGACCTCTTCCTGGCTGTTCAGTTTGGACTTCAGCTCATGGAGGTTGCTCATCAAGTTGGCAATGGCTTCCTAAACCGGTCAATTTTGAAAAGTTATTAGAGTAAAATGAAGCACATCAACATAAAAACAACCACGAAATGTAGGAAAAAAGAAAGAGACAGACAGACAGACTGAAACAGCAGAGGGAAAGAAAAGAAGTATGAACTAACTTTTTAAAGGCCCCGCATGACCAATCTAACTCTATTATTTCAACATTTCTGCAGAAAAAGATTACCACAATAGAAACACTGGGAAAGAAGTAAAAGTAGCAGATTATTCCACAGTGCCAATGACCCCAAATCTGAGACTAGACACAAAGAGCATTCTCCTAGGTATGGCCTTATTATTCAAGCAGACTTGCATCTACCATTTTACAGCATTGAACACAATCTAACAATCTACACAAGTTACACAGAGGAGGAAAACTTAGAAAAATGAAAATGACCGGCATTTTCGCTCACCCGACCCTGACATGCACCTAGATATTATGCACACATGTAGGCTGGTTGTCAAGACAAGATACGTTCAGCTTTGTTGCAGAAGAAAAGTGCTCAAAGACGCACACGTCAAGACAGCTAGAAGAGAATGACATTTTGTTGGGCAAGAAGTTACTCATTTAAAACTGGGTTGTTCTGAGATGATTATGGGGTATTGAAGAAATAACTAATTATGCAGGGATTCCTTCTCCTATTATAAAGAATTAAAACATTGTATCTAAAAAACTCAGTTATAATTCAGTCACTAAACTTTACTTTTATATTCCAAACTTCACCATCCATGACATATAACAAGAGCTAAAGATTTATCTCAAAATTCATTGCTGTAAGGACCCTCATAATACGTGGAAACAAAAGAGGACAAAAGTGAAAACAGAAGGGGTCTGGAGTAAAAATCACCAGTTTCTCTCTTCATCTTTTCATATCACTTTCAAAACCTCAAGGAATTTTTTCTTTCCATTTCTAAGTTGAGCAGGTATCCATCTTAGACATGTAATATAGAGGAATTTATCAAGGGGAGAGCGGGGAGATTCTACACGCACGCTATGCCCACAAGTTACCTTGTTGTCGGCCATGGCACGAGCTTGCTGAGCTATGACCTGCTCCTGTTCAGCTCTGACAGCCTCCAGCTCCGCTTGCTTCAACTTGAGGTTTGTTTCTGCTTGCTCTTTGTACTCCTGATAACTCTGCATACTTCCAGATGACTGCAGGGCCTGGAATTGTCGTTACACAGAAAGAGATAGGCTTTACACTCCAAAGTGGTTGTTTTTTTTCAAACTTTCTTGTAAGTTTCTACTCTAGTTAGACATCCTGCATGAAGCATGAGTTAGCCAAATCCTGAAATTGTACAGATGCCCAACACAGAGTCATTATTCTACACACAGGCTCCTTTGTTTCCTCCCTTAGCTCCACCCATCAATGTAATACTAATAAGCACAACCAACCAATGCCACTTCTCCCCTGCATGTAACAACGATTCAAGGAACTTTTTTCCCGGCTTGCTGTACGATCAGGGCAGCAGGCAGTGGTCAAATTAATTTCACACTTCTGTCTACCCAGGAAAGTTTCCGTGCTGGAGCGCCACTTGAGCGCTTTCACAAGAAGTGAGAGATTTCACACTCACACCCCCACAAACAGCATCCCTTCCTCCTTTTCTCGCCTGGCAGCATAGTGTAAAGGTTAAAGCTGAGGGAACCAAATTTAGGAGTTCTGTTCAAATCAGGACCGAGTGGGCAAAGCATTGTTGACAAGTGAAAACCCCCCAGAGGGAAGGAATTTTTCTTTCCATTTCCAAGTTGAGCAGGTATCCATCTTAGACACGTAATATAGAGGAATTTATCAAGGGGAGAGCGGGGAGATTCTATTGTGACAGGTTTCCATCTTGGACAGGTCTCTGTACAGGCAGGTTTGACTATACACCGTGCTTTCACCTCGCACTGAAACAGCAAACTTAACAACTGTCCTGTGTATTAATGCCACACTACTGTGAACCTGTTCATTACAGCCGACTCCAGAGGGAACCTGGGTGAGTGGGCATGTCAGCACATCCCATGAGCATCATCATGTGTTAGTGTTCTACAAGAAAAAACAGTTGTCTAAAATATCAACAATGGTTAGATCAGAATATTTAAACACCTACATTATAATCCATCTCCAACTTCTCACGTTTCTTTATTTCCAGGTTGCGGAGGGCCTCTAACTCTTGAGAGTGATTCTCCAAGAAGCTGACAGTTAGTCGATTAGTTTCCAGTTCCTCCTGTGAATTTGAAAAAAATACTAATGCTTTTAGAACATCAGAGCTCACTACAAAAAAGCCATGGCATAATCAAAGTCAGTAAAAAATTAAGACATTGTAGAGTTGGAGGGTTTTCTCAGTTCCAAAAAATGAAAACTCTTGACCACTTGACTTCTACCCAAGAGGGAGGATTTAGTACACAATTAAAAAGACAGCCAAAGAACATGATGAACATATACTTGAGTGGTAGTTCGAATTAGTGCAATAACAACATTTCACCGGGCAATATCGTAAGACAATGGCAACACTGAAAAGAAATAGAAAACTCAAAGATGCTGCTAGACCCTTCATAAATATTGTTGGAATTTTTATGGGGGTTTAATTTTAGTAGACCTGTTGAGATCTGTTTCCCTTTAAATACCACAGACATATCTGTATGAAACATTTATGTCAAAAATTTCAGCAACTATTTGTAAAAAGGCATTGACACACGATATCTAGAGTCCACTAAAAGACAAGTATGAAAATTTATAGGCTGAATATTGTCGTAGTTTAAAAATGTACACTTCAACTTACCTTTATGCTTCCCAGTTCTTTCAGAGCTTCCTCATAATCTCTTGTTGTTGTCTCAAGGTCAATATTTGCTCTTGCAAACTGCGCACCAAAGACAGAAAACAAATTGTCAACATTGACCTAACTCATTCAGCGCTGAGTGAAAACCTACGCATTTCCCTGCTGTGCTGTGCAATTTCTGAGTGAACCAGGTGGGTTGAGAAAAAGATTAGAGTAGAAAAACTGCTTCATCTATCATCACAATTTTTTCTACTGCTTATTTAGGACATAAAGTAGTGTCTTTTGGTTGTATGAGTGTTTGGGTCAATGAGTGCATAAATGATACAATAGCTGTGATGTTTGATGGAACAGGCATTTGTTGTCCCAGTATTGCCATCAAAACCAAAGCCACTGTCAGCACTATCACTTGATGAACTAGATTGTTTAACAAACTCTTGATAAAAATACAATAATAACTGCAAAGTATTCACATTGAAAAATTGTTTTGGGACGATTGATCATTTTCCTTGACTGAAGGCCATTGCAAAAAGCCAAACTTCGACAACACTAAGCCTAAGACTGAAAAGCAAGTATCAAGCATTATTCATTAAAAAATGACGCTATAAAACATATCTAGACTGCTTTCCTTTTACTCATGTGACAAAAGATAAAGGCAGAGCTATTCTTTTACTCTTCAACACACATGGGCCAGAACAAGACATACAAGAATTTTCATCAGTAGCACTGAATGAGTTGAAACAATTACATATTTCCTACTTTTCCATCCGGTTTTATCAGTGCAGCACAGAAGGAAAAATAAGGTATCAATCCTTGAGTGTGGAAAATCTTTTTTGTTCATTCAAAGGAACTACCAGCAATTAGATTTATCATCTTTATTATGAAAGACAACTGGGAAAAAAAACAAATTTAAAGCTTACCCTTGTTTCTAATACTTGAATCTCCTGTGTATAAGTAGCTTGAAGATTTTTGCGAGACTCTTTCTCTTCCTTCAGCTGCTTGTCAGCTGATTTGAGAACGAGGTGAATGTCCGTGTTCTCATCATTGAGCACTGAGCACATGAAGCCATCCCATCATAAGAGGAAGAGAGCATAGTACAAAAAGATTACAAGACGTCAAAACAAAACTAATACAGTACATTTATTGATCTTCCTTAACCCTATCCGTACGCCCTGGGGTCATTTTGTACCGCCGGGCTTGTATTCTTCAAATTTTAGAATACTTCCAGTGTGAAGATCTCTTTGAAACTTTCAGTATTTCTCCAAAAATCATTTTGACAGACTGCTATGCAAAGCGTACGGATCAGAATAACGAGTAAATTTCCTCTTTGGAAGTGGTGGCAAAGAGTTCCACACGACGTATGGATACAATAGTAAAACATGACGAACGGATAGGGTTAACACTTTGACTCCACGGGACGCCGATCGGCGACAGTCAGAAGATGTACCTTTTCCCCACGGGACGCCGATCGGCGACAGTGTGATATAGCATGTACCGCATCTGTATCCTGGTCCGTGGGGATAAGACTTTGGGTGGACAGAGTTAACTTAATACACAAACAAGGCACATACAGGGAAAACAACGGTCGTTAAGTCCAACTGTACAGAAACAGAAAAGGCAGCCATTTGATGAACACAAGGTTAGTTATATTTCTAACAAATAAGATTTTCTCATCAGTGGCTATTGCATGTACAGGCTGTTTTGATCTTCTTAAAAATCCTGTGCAAACATTTCTATCATGACACTTCACCGTATAAAAGTCTTCTGAAAGAACTTACTCGGTAAAAAAACATGTTACAGTTAATGATTTAGAACCATACAAAAAAGAAAAAGAAAATATAGAATACATATGCGACAACCAATACTCACATTTCAGATCATTTTTTACAGTATCTATCTCCTCCTTTAAAGTATTTACAGCCGTTGTATAATCATTTCTGCGGGAAGTGTTTTCTGTGCGTTCCTTCTCAAGTACCTGAGGAGTCAAACATATATATTATTGAATGCTATTCGCAGCGACCAAATTTGTATAAATTAAAAGAAACGTTTATTTTAGATTTGTTTTGGCTATTGCTAAACTTAGTGCCCTTAATCCATTAGCAATTCAGCAAAAAAGTATCTGAAAGTCAGGAAAGTATAACGGGGCAAAGCCCAAGGACCTGGGAGAATGAATCCAGGACCTACAGATTACAGGGTAAGCATGTAGGCCACTGAGTGATACTGTAGTCTATTTAATAAAGCAAGCAACCATGTATAAAATATTATAAACATAAATGTAAGTTCAACTTCAAAGGCCAAACCTTTTGTTGCATGGCATCTTTAGACATACCAAAATGGGTTCCCCCCTCCGCAAATTGACAGTCCAAAGAAAGCTGCATAAGACACAGGATTGATGACCAGGCAAGGTGTTAACAAATACTCACTCCATTCAGTTGTTCATTGTACAGTTCAAGTTTTTCCACCTGTTGTTTCATGCGTAACTTCTCTGCTTCGTGGTCGTCAACAAGTTTCTGCTCGAGAAGACAGAAAAAAATAAAATGTCAAGCAATCGGTTAAACAAAGACTTGTTTGTCTCACAGTGGAGAACTTTAAATGGTTACAAAATAGAAAACAAATTATTCTGAAGACACATTTTTTATTGAGTTAGTAAATAAGTTGGCACTGCAGCAAAATGATTCATTTAATACTAAACTACAGAAATATTTGCTTTTTGTTACCTGAAAAGATATTTCGCACCTGGCTGAGCAGTGAGAAAGCCGGATCAACCTACCTTGAGTTTCCCGTTTTCCACTTGCAAAGTCTGGATCTCCTCCATGAGCGCATCATGGGCCCCTTCTGCCACATCCTGGGGCAGGGCTGTTTCGGTGATGCCTTGTTCAGTGTTTGCTGCCTCTCCCACTGTTGGTGTGCCGGGAGAGTCACATTTGCCATTCATCTTTGGAGTTGTCATGACCTGGGAATGAAAGCAAGAATCTGAGAGAGACGGGAAGTACTTCAAATGATCCACTCAGCAGAAAGTAAAGGGCTGGAATTACAGGTTCTGTGGACCGGAGATAGGAAGAAAGAGACGGATACTTGTGGTGGACATTCATCAAGAAGCAGATTTAGACATTAGAAACATTGAGAAAGAAGTAGAAGGAGCTAGCAAAACCACAGCAAACATCAACCATCCAGCGAGTCTGGGCAAAAGGAAGAGATAAAAAGTTGGGGCTAGTGACAATGGTTTAGTATCCTTTTGCTGAGTGGACCATCAATCTAGAAATCTTTCTCAAGAAGATACAGATATAAGGATAATCTTGATATGAGAGATTTTGGGCACAGGAGGCTGTGTATGGATTAAACAAGGTGAATACAACACAAAATGTAACCTTTTTTCACCCTCAAAATATTGGTTACAATCATACAAATTTCATAGATATTGCCAAAAATAGGCAAATATGCTGTAAAATAAAGCTGTGTTTTTGACACTATAATCATAATAGAGCACTGGTGTGTGGGTTTGAGGATTGGGGGGGGGGGTTATTTTTCTGGAAATATCACCCAAGTCCATTTTACATAGTTCAGTTTGACAAACCAGGAAATAAAGGACTAAGGAAAAAATAGAGACATGAATGTATTAAGTTAATAGAAAGAAAGGTGGTGTAACAGAGTCATACATGAACAATTCATCCTGCATTCAGATATGACAGAAAACTAAGCCTGAAACGAAGAGTGCAATGATATTGCAAAAAAACAACCTGTTACACCAACCTTTAGAGTCTGGCAGTGTAAGTCTTTCAAGGCATTGCACTCAATCCTGGCCTTGAGTTGATGTGCTTCGAGCACTCGCTCTAGTTCAGTAATCATTTTACGACAGGACACGAGTTCAATTTCCATTTCCATTTGACGATTCTCAGCCTTCTTTGTCACTTCCAGGACTTGTTGTTTCAGCTGAAACAGTTTTCAGAAATTGTCTTAAAATACCACGACATTGTAAATGCTTAGAAAAAACACATCTTCTGTTTTTAGAGAATAGCTTAGCTCACAAAAAATAAAAAATGGACTGCATATCCTTAATACTATTCTGTAACAGAAATATTCCAATACCATCCAATACAATACCGTAGCAATTATCAATTACGTGAGCAGGAATCATTAACCCTTTTAAAAAGTACAAAATAATCATATGCACTGACCTGAACTCCAGTCTTCACAGCTAATTTATCCTATACAGCAAAATATTTTTTATAACCAACAAGGATAAATATTGTTGCTTGGAATTTGCTAAATTTTAATGGTTACACAGGTCAACAGGATTTAAAAAAAGAACAGAAAAACATGCCTTGAATATGCACAGCTAAGACCAGGCAAAAATGCTAAGGAATGAACCTCATTAATTTAAGAAATAAAGTTGCCAGATTATTCATGAAAAAGCTACTCAAGACAAAAATATTGTAAAACGTTGAGAAGAAAAAAAAAAAACCCCAGTGGGAATAAATATAAAGCCATTTTATTTCCCAAACCTGCTCAATCTGTTCTTGGTGTTCCTTGATCTCTTTGCGATGCTTCTCTAGAGTAGCAGCTGGCACTCCATCTTTCATAGGTGAAGATCTGACACTTGCTGCAGCCGTATTCCCTCCCTTCATTTCTGAGAAACAGTCAGCATTACGAATTTTTAAAATACATCAAGAAAACGTGAGGACAAACAATATTCATTGAGCATAATAACAGTGCTGAACGTACTACTAGAGTATTTTGTGATTGCACTCCAAGTTTTTCTAAAGCATAATAACAGTGCTGAAAGTACTAGAGTATTTTGTGATTGCACTCCAAGTTTTTCTAAAGCATAATAACAGTGCTGAACGTTCTAGAGTATTTTGTGATTGCACTCCAAGTTTTTCTAAAGCATAATAACAGTGCTGAACATACTACTAGAGTATTTTGTGATTGCACTCCAAGTTTTTCTAACCAACTGACTTAATAAAAAGCTAAAGCGTCAGTTTGCTGAATTACAGAGGCCATGCAAAAAGAAATCAGTCGTATACAAGATGCTAACTATGCTGTCCCATGACATCTCTAAAGCATTGAGAACAAATAATAACTTAGAGCTAAGAATTATCAAACATGAATTCAAGAGCAGATTAAACATTATAATGGGAAAAAAGTTAATAAAAACAATATATCCACACAAAATATTTTTTTTCCATCTTTTAACCTCGAAGGTTGCAAGACAGTCATATGTGAACTTGTAACTCAGTCAGACCAAAAGAGACCCGCTGCCAGTAAATTAGTGCTCTACCTCCATTAGAAAAGAAAATTGGGTTAGTGATTGCAGTTACTTTGGAAGAATTGGGCAATAGTATTGGCGTTTTAATTTTTGGTTCATTGTCTGTTATAGCAAACAAGGAAAACACTCCTGGACCTCTCATTAAATTTGCACATAATGAAACACAGAAATGGCCTTTACTTAGATTTGTTTATTTTTAAAAAATGTACATTTAGTATGCAAAGTGTATTGTAACTAAACAGTGTGAATTCACACACATAATTTGAAGCATTTTGCTATCTAGGCTATATTTCAGGAGCAGCGTTCAGAGAACTTTTGATACCTCCACGAACATCTTGGCTAGTTTCACTCTGCTGTATACAACAAAATGGATCATTATGAGTGACACTTACTGCGACATCTATCTTGCATATAACCCATATACTTTATGAACTTCAGTCTGGGTTAAGTGCAACACCTTAACAAACTTTTCTAAATAATACGCAGGAGAACATTTGGAACTTTGGTTATTATATAATTCCAAAATGCTTCTGTTTTGTTCCCTGTTTCCATGTCCTGAAAAAAAACAGTCGATAAATCACTGAAAGGCAAATCCATAAAATCCTTCTCCCAAATTCAATCTGAAGATGACAATGAAGACAATGACAATGAAGCAATCAAGAATGATGTAACGCACAAAACTTGGTATTTTGTTGCTCCCGTTTTGAAAATACTCTTTTATAGCAAGCAGAATTGGGAGAAAGAAAAAAAATCACACCTTTCAACAGTTTCAGCTCCTTGAAAATCTTTTCCAGCTGACTGATCCGGAAGCTATCCCCGAACTCGTCTGCCACAGACTCCTGAGACCTCAGCCGCTTCAGCTCACTGCGCAAGTGTTTGTTTTCCCCAGCATACTTGGCCAGCATCGGGTTGTTCTCCAGTTGTTGTCTCAAAACCTTGATTTCATCACGCAGAGACTTCTGGGAAAATGAATGTCTATTACAACAATACAGTTCATCTGTTGATAAAGTGCTACTCATAAACCTACAGCCTTTATATTTATAGTACAAGGGTGGTATCTTTTCTCCATATTTACTATATCTGGTGTCAAGCTCTATTGTATCCATCTGTTGACCGTCCAGAAAATATTAGATTTTTTCAATATAACCATATGGGAAACTCCCCTCTAGGAATTACCCTAAGTGCCTAGCAGGGCATTAACTCATGCAAAATCAAAATCAAACAATGAGTAACTACTGAGAAAAGAAATGTATAAATTTTATCGAAATGCAAAGCTGGGGCAAAAAAAACAGCCAAACTTTAAAAATATAGTCTTGAAGGTTGGCAGCTATGGTACAGGGGAGACCCCGTAAAGTGAACATTTGCTGTGGAGAATCTGTCTTTAAAACTCAAAAATGAAATCTTCCATCTAAATCCCTGAACTTTCAGAGTGTCTTGTTTCTTTGAACATTCCATCCTTAAGGTCGATAGTGAAAAAAGAAAAAAGTCTTGCTCTTGCCACCTCCCTCCCAACCCGTCTGCTGGGACTCAGTAACCCACTTTCAGCACTTTTTAAGGACCCCCGGGCGAGTGTTGAGTTCCTGCGTGCTGTCCGCATCGCTGACCGTTTATGAAGCCACAGCACCAGAAGAGAGAGAGAGAGAGAGAGAGAGAGAGAGAGAGAGAGAGAGAGAGAGAGACCTCCCTCCCACTGATGAATTTGTACACCTGAAATTATAACCAACAAAGATACAACATGCACCTCAACCAAAACTCCCCATTACAGTATTTCACTCACTAAAAAACATTGAAAAATAACCGGGGGGGGGGGGGGGGGGAAGCCCACTGTTATGTCATGACTCACCACTACAGTGTCTTTCTCTAGCTCTGTATAACCCTGAGCTGCCTGCTGCAGACTTTGGATGTGGTTCTCCCGGAACTTTATGATCATCTTGGTAGACTGAATGTATTTGTCTTTTTTGTTGCATAGTTCTTGGAGGTGATTCACAACATCCTGCAAGGCCTGACAACACATGGACATTCATGGCATTTAGAAACCAACAGAAAAATGTAGTATTATAGAATGGTATGTAGAATAAAATGTTAAACATGTAAATAATTTATTCTTATATCCTCAACCAAAGTCTTAGTCTTTATGCATGAATATATTGGACTCGATGTAAACTAAACGGAAATTAAATGTGTCACAAAAATGAAAAAAAAAAATAAACTGATCTTTTAAAGGATTCTCTAAATGTTTTGCAAGCCCATCAAAGCACATACTTGCATCCTAAAATTGATATACTTACATAAGCATTATTGAAAAAGTTTCTACACACTAAGATGTAAAAAGAAATGTGGCACAAAATACACAGAAGCATTTATCTTATTTCATCACACTTTTAAAGCTCCACCAATGAAAGGGGTCATTTTTGTCAATGAAAATCTTTTGTCTGTGACGTTGATTTAAAAAAATCATTTTTACTACTACGATTCACATTGCAAACTCACCGTTTTCTCACTTTCCGAAATTTCTCGGAAGTGCATGGCTTCAATGAAATTTTTTTTCCAGACAGAATCCGAGTTCATGGCAGCTGGAGAAACCAAAAAACCATTTCGCTTTTAGCATGAAGTATTATTGTTTGCTAAAAAAATCTGCAACCAAAGGACAAAATCAACTCATGATATGTTGCTGAATTTGTAAATCTTGAGGGTCAGCATTATAAAGAATACTCTTGTCAGGAGTGGATCAGGGTATTATTTTTAGCTTAAATATATGTAAATATGAGCAAAGAGAATCCTACTCACATGATAACGGTACAGTCATCTAGTCCACGGACAGAGAGAGATACACAGACAGAAACAACAGAGGAGAGAAAGGAAGAATAAGCGATAAAACTGACAATAGCAAGATAGGGCTGACCACAGCAGATCACCCACTAACTACCAGCTCAAAGTAATACATTGCAGCTCCACATATGAAGAGACAGAATAATATCCACTATATTAGTTTGAGATAGTTTCAATCTGGAGATAGATCAACATACAAACATTAAAAGAGAAAACCCAAGAACAAAATGAGGAAAATGTAAACATTCTGAGAAAACAAGCTGTACAGAAACGCAAAGGTTAAGTTTAAAAATCCGAATAAAGGGCTAGAAAGCAAATATTTGAAATGGTGAAGAGACCTTCATTCGGAAGGGTGAGAAGGTTTTCCACAGGCGGAGAGGCATTCTGTTGTGATTCCAACAACTCCTTCAGTCGACGTATCTCATTCTGTAGTTTCAGGTTACTGCCATGGAAGTCTTCATTCACCACAGCCTAAGGGGAAAAATCATAAACCACTGACTCCAAACTAACACACATGGAAAGCCGTTGCTGGCTTAACTAGACAAACAAATACAAGGGTGATTCATACAGCAGTCTTTGAGTTCACCTGAAAAAAAAATATGTAAAAATAATAAGATAATATATGGCATTTATATAGCGCTCAACCCTGATTAAAGTACACAGGCTCCGAGCGTTGAAAAAAGTTGTTTCCCAGGTCTGTTCATGCCCTGTCACACATAACTGATGTGTATGCAAGGCATGTACAGCAATCAAAGCTGTATTGATGCAGTCTAACTCATCTGATGTTGCAGTCTTTTTCATAATTAAAGAATGTTCTTTTCCATAAAGGAGTCCTGGGTGTTGAGCAGTGATTTACAAATGAACAGTAACAATATCATTCACATGTCTCCAGGAACACAACAGGGCTGTAAAAATGTTATAAACAAGCAGAAGGACCAGAAAACATCTGCAAACCTACCAACGACTCCCTCCCCACAAAAATGTTGCTTATGGGAACAAAACTGATCACAGCGAACAGGAAAATTTCATCCACATTATTATAGTAAGTTCTCAGCACATGATGAGCCCAAGAAACAACAATATTTGAAGAAAATAACCCACAGTTAGTTTTAGTTTTAGTAGAGGGTTTATGGCGCTCGCAACAGCATAAGGTCATATGAGCGCCAGAAGATTAGAGGTTTTACAAGAGAGTAACAAACATAAAAAAGAAGAAGGGGAGATAAGGACGATAGATGTTTGATAGGAAAGAAGAAGCAAACCACACCAGAGCACCCGCCAACCACCCACACATAACCCACAACATTAGCAAATGAGTTTCTTTCTGAAAGAGTGAGCTGTCTAATTTTGTAGGTCAATTGCTATGCAACCAAAAAAATAAAAATAAAATAAAAATACAAAAGTGAATTGCCCATGAGAGCTACATGATACAGACTAGAAGTCAAAGACATACGAATCATAGAGAATACAATACTTGCCTTATTTTTAATGAGCTTAGCACTCCGAGCAAAGTTCAAAGTACTCAAAGTTTCCCCAAAGCATCTGAAATAGAAGAAAATTACACGCAGAATCAAGACGGTGCCACTTCAGGACCAGACATTCGTCTCATCTGGGGTGTGTCTTGTGTTAGAACTATAGAGGGTTCTTGCACCCTTCAAACCCCTTTGCAAAGAGCCTGAGAGAATGTAGTGCATGCAAATCCAATGCCTCGAGATAAACTGTATTCCTAATGCAGTATGCCACATCTAGAGCAGCACACTTGACATACATCCAGACAGCAATAAGTTACTAGCTTTTGTCGTAATGAAATATTATAGAATGGACAAAATGGGTGAGACTGTTTATCAAAAATATAAAAAAGATCCATATGAATCTTTTAATTCAGGAGAAATGATTATAGAATCAGCAGAAAACAAACGTGAATTCTACTACCCATCCCACCAAGTCAACCTGGATAAATAATATTCTAAAGGGGCTGGCAGGTAAAATACATTATATCACACAAATCAGGAAATTTTTTAAAAGTCTGTTAATATAAGCTTACTTGGAATCAGGATGAACACAGGCAATCATTCTTGTTTTTGTGTTTCCTCCAAGAGAATCCTGTTGGAATCAGAAATCATAAGATAAAGACTTAGTCAGCAGGACAGAAAACAAGTCAGACACAAGAAAACAACAGGTGGATGATTATGCTAACAAATAACTACTTTTACTTCTTTCAAGTTCAGTGGATGTTCTCAACATGTCAAATGCCCTCACAAAAATCAGTCTCATATCCTTGCAACAGTACGCTTCTTTCAATTTGATCAACTCAGACTCAGGAGTAGCCAGACTATTCAATTTACAGTTGGCATCTCCCTATTCAGTAAGATTTGGACACTGTCAAGATGTCCACCTGTCTAAGACATCCTCCTTGATGGGCTGATGAAACATTGTTTATAGTCATCGACAAAAACTAACCCTTAGGAGGAAAGTGAGCTTCGAGTCTCTGTACGGTATATGACGTTTTCTGCCATGACTTAAGTCCACCAGTGACATGATGACATTGCCCAGCACAGACAGCGACTTGTTGATGCTGCCAGCCTCCTGAAATGCACAATATACACTTATCAGCACAAACAGTAATAATAATAATAATAATAATAATATATAACATTTATATAGCGCATTTCCAAAAAAGTAGCTCAATGCGCTTTACATTGGAATACCAATTTTCTGCAATATATATTTATGCACACACACACACACACGGACTATTTTCATTCAGATATAGGCACAGAACTATAATAAAAAATAACGTTAAAAGCTTATGAAGGATAGGCCTGTAGGAACAGAAAATGCTTAAGATGTCTTTTGAAGCTATCAAGTGTTCTTGTTTGTCTTAGCTCCATGGATAATCTGTTCCACACGAACGGACCAAGATATGAGAAAGATCTCTCTCCATATGATTTGTATGATTTTACGGCTGTCACAAGTAGGGTGTTATCGTTTGATGATCTTAGGTTTCCTATCTGGCTTATATATACTGATAAGTTCTTGTAGATAAAAAGGAACACTTTTATTTACACATTTGAAACACGTGACACAGATTTTAAATATTATTCTTTCTTTTACAGGGAGCCAATGCAGTTCTTTTAATAGTGGAGTGACATGGTCTCGTTTTTTAGATCTTGTTATCAGTCTAGCGGCATTGTTTTGAATGACTTGTAAACTATTAAAATATTAATGTTCAGACCTGCTAGGAGTGAGTTAAAATAGTCTAATCTAGATAGGATAAGAGATGTTACCAGTGTTTTTGTGGTCTCTTCGTTTAAGTACTTTCGAAATAGGCATATCTTCTCAGCTTATGTAATAACAAACATAACAATATAGGAAATAAAAATGTTGGATGTTCAAAACAATAACCATTATTTCATGCAGGAAAAGAGGGAGAGACAAAAAGCAATAAATTTCATACAAGTTTTGATTGGACAAAAAAGTGATCTTAGTCTACTCCCTTCTCATAATAGTAAAAAACACTTCAATGCAGCATGCAGCGGGCCGTGAGGTGTACAACTCAGAGTGCCAAGTTTTGTAGCATACCACATATGTGTTGGATCGTGGGGAATGACTTAACCCTTCCAGCCCCAGCCATTTTTGTGCACTCCCTAACCCCAGTCCCAGCCAACATAGCATTATTTCAGAAAAAGAGGCATTCATTCTAAAAAGTGATGTAGTATCTTTGTAATGTAGCTTTGATAATAACATATACCAATTTTTAAAGGTAAATTAACAAATAATAAGAAAATTAAAGTTTAATTAAGTTCGCTAATTTCGAAAAATGCACGAAATTTGTACCCCCCGAAACTGAGAATATACGCTCTTGGGACGGAGGGAGGTACAAGCACTGCTGAAAATATATGCGCATGGGGCTGGAAGGGTTAATAAATGACATGACAAATTTTGTTGTTAGGAAAGAACAGCAATTTCTCACCATCACTAATTAAGCATTGAGCAACACGTGAACATCACAATGAGCCAAGCCAGAATCTTTTTACCTTTAGGCGAGTTCCTCCAGTATTTGTGTCTTTCTGTCTTTCTGATCCAGCCAGATCAACTAGATTGAGTTGAGATGTTCTGATATTCTGAACGCCACAATCATCTTCCTGAAATTTTTTAAGTAACATTATCAATATGGGTACTCTTAACTCAATTGTTTTTGCAGATTTTACAATACATGTTCACATCAAAATCCTCCAAAGTGATGAGAAATTACATTCTAGCATGATATTGCTTTTTTCACTTCAGTTGTGTCTTTTACTTACATAAAAAGGTCTGAGTAGTTTCATATATCAAGAAAAACTTAATCTCCCAAAATAGACAAATCAGCGTACATAGACGACACTTTGAGAAAAAAGAAAATTGTCTTTTTCACCTTTGATTCTATTGTGACTGTAAAAACAGCATGAGACCTTGAGCTTTCCCTGTTCATTGATGTGGCAGCCACTCTTCTATTCAGCCATCCCATGATCAAAACCTGAGAAATAAGAAAGACAAATTTCAGTTTTAGTAGAGGTTTTACGGCGCTCGCAACTGCATGCGGTCATATGAGCGCCAAGGGGTGGATGTCAACAGAGAAGTCCTAACAGGGAATCAGGCTTACTCTGCTCACCTCTCAAGCTTCAACAGCACAAAGTCTGCTTCGACTATCAAGGCACCCCGGAAATAGAAGGCCACAAGAGTGAGACAAACATACCAAAAAAGTAGAGGGAAAATGACGATAGTAAGGATTAGGAAAGAAAAAGCAGCAGTTCCCGTTGCAGTCCAGGCACAGTTATGAGCATGACATTGATGAATCAGCCCATTTACAATTATACTGTGCATAAAACACGTTAATGTCCCGCCTTTGGGAATGGCCTAAAGACACTTCAGTCAGTAGCACCGCCACGGGGGGAACAAATTTAATTATACTATAAGAATATCCAAAGTCCAACTTTAAATTGTATGTCAGCAAAATATATTTTTTCACCTGGAATAAAAACTATATGTTTGCTCTTCTTTTATCATTTTCAAACTTCAAAACATAAAAAGTAGAGTTTCAAATCAATCTACATATTAAAAACTGAGGAATTTCACAACAAAAAGAGATGAGTTTTCATATTTAGGAAATATAAAAGTGTAATTTCAGTCTCATGTTTTCAATCTTCTTCTAATTTCCTTTACTTAATTCATATACAACCCACCCTGAACTACCATTTTCTTCTTCCTCATATACTGACATGCAGCCAAACCAAATCACTCATAAAACTAAAAATCTTCATGACCATATGTTATTCAACCAATGCAAATGTAGATGTCTTTTTCACCTGATAGGCGTCACCAGGGTTGCAGATAACTTGCTCTATCAAGCCATCAACAAACACTCCTTTGTTCATGTTTTCTCGTAAGTGAAGGCCCTGGGAAGCCGGATCCAGGAGGTCGAAAATTTGCTCCTGATAAATTTCCAAGAAGGAACATCGGCACAAGAACTGTTTTTTAGTGCCATGCTGGAAAAGGGAATAGAAAATAGCAGTTAAGAAAAGGAATAATATGAACTGCATTTCACTGCAAAACTTACTGTTTCACATTCTTCTTAACAAGCAAATGTTTTGTCAGTTAACAAAAACAAAAACTTATTCTCAGCATATTTCTCAAAGCTAATAGAATGACAACAAAAGTGGATAAAAGTAACAAAATCTTAATCTTAGAGACAATGCACTGCCAAGTTTGAAATGTGCCAAGACATAAATATTTAATTACTACGAGGATGTATATCATTTTCTGTCTCTCACTCAAAAATTTATTTCTGCCATGGAAAAAGCTTGAATCTTATTAGTCGAAATCAGTTGAACATACTACAATCATCAAAGTATTTACAATGAAGGTGGATATATTTTACTGGTGTAGTGCTGCACAGCCACATATTAATTTCTCAAAGAATTACAACAAAAGTACGTGAAATTATACACCTTGATTAACTTTACATGTAAAAATGAATGCCTGACTTACTAGTTCTGCCTGGTGGGCAATAAGGTTGAAGAGGTATTCAAAACTTCGAGGAATAACACCTCGTAGCTCATGCTTGAAACTGTCAGAATTCTCAGAAGGACCTGGAAGAGTACCAGATCTTTTAAAGGTATGTTCTTTTTGTTTAGTAGAGTTTTTACGGCGCTCGCAACTGTATAAGGTCATATGAGCTAAAAGGGCTGGATGACAATAGAAAAGTCCAAACAGGGAATCAGACTTACTCTGCTCACCTCTCTAGCTTCAACAGCACAAAGTCTGCTTCAACTATCAAGGCACCCTGGAAATGGCGGGTCACAAAGAGTCAAGAGAGTGACAAACATACAAAAGAGGTAGAAGAAAATGACAAAAGTAAGGATTAGGAAAGAAAAAGCAGCAGTTCCCCATATGCAGTTCAAGCACAGTTATGAGCATGACATTAATGAATCAGCCCATTTATAATTCTACCGAGCATAAGAACATGTTAATGCCCCCCCCCCCCCTCCCCCTCGGAATGGCCTAAAGACACTAGTCAGTAGCACCACCCGGGGGGTGACGTATGTTCTATAAGTGTACAATAACAATGCTTTTTTCAAGGATTACAACAAGAATGTTAGAGTTATAACTGTTAGCAACATCAGAAACTATGTTTCAAACCACTTTAAAGTACACTGATGATATTCTATCATCCTTCTTATATTTAGAGAAAAACAGCTGAGATGAAGAAAAATGTGACCACAGATCATTTGCTTTAGGAATGCCCAATGCAAGACCGACTCAAAGCAGCCACATGGCCAGAGCCATTGCCTCTTAGAAGCAAGCTCTACAGTAACTTGGGAGCCATAATAACAAGAATAACAAAGAAGATCAACAACTAATAGGCTGTGAAAACTAACTAAATTTATGGTTACAAGGCAACTAACTCTTCACAGCTGACACAACAAAAGGGCATAAGTCTACAACAAAAGGGCATGAGAGTCTACAACAAAAGGGCATAAGAGTCTACAACAAAAGGGCATAAGAGTCTACAACAAAAGGGCATGAGAGTCTACAACAAAAGGGCATGAGAGTCTACAACAAAAGGGCATAAGAGTCTACAACAAAAGGGCATGAGAGTCTACAACAAAAGGGCATAAGAGTCTACAACAAAAGGGCATAAGAGTCTACAACAAAAGGGCATGAGAGTCTACAACAAAAGGGCATGAGAGTCTACAACAAAAGGGCATAAGAGTCTACAACAAAAGGGCATAAGAGTCTACAACAAAAGGCAATGAGAGTCTACAACAAAAGGGCATAAGAGTCTACAACAAAAGGGCACAAGAGTCCTTGTCGTAAGACAATGACCTTGTTTTTCAGGAAATTGCTAAAGAACACTCACATTATATTACATATCAAGCAAATGTTGTATATGCCATCTTGTCATCAATTTCATGAGAGGCAATTGACATTATAAGATTCGTGAAGTCCGGCACAAATATTTCACATCATAAAAGGCACTTTGATTCCAATTACAGTCGAAATAGTCCAAAATGGACACCCATTGTCAAGGAGAATAGTGGTTGTCTTAGGCAGGTGGACATCTAGGACAGTGTCAATACAATTTTTTTAAACGTAAGGTGGGAAGTTGTCATCTCTACAAGTGATTGTCTTGGACAGATGATCATTAGATAAGCTTGTACTGTCATTATATAAAGGAAAGAAATATGAAATTTAAATTCATAGATTTCTGTTGATGTCAAGCACAAATAATCATTTAAACCTGAAAACAGTTCCCACAATATGAACTAATAATAATAATAATAATAAATTGCATTTATATAGCGCATTTCAACAAAGAAGTGCTCAATGCGCTGTACAATAATACAAAGAACATATGCAGTGCAAAGCTCCGATAGTGATCCTCTTTCTCTCTCTCTCTCTCACTCTCTCTAGCATCACAAAAGGAGGAATAATCCTGTCAAGAAAAGCCCATTTTTTACTTACCAAGCATTGTGAATGTTTTACCAGATCCAGTCTGGCCACTGTGAAATAAAGACAATTTTAATTGAAAAATAATACTTCATGTACATGTGCGGTTGTTCAATTATTCAACATTTACAGTACCGTAGGCTCATAAAGTGAAAAACCCTCAAGTACAACACCAGTTTAGAACGCTGAATTCGGGGTAGAAATTGAAAATGCATACAGCTTGCAGCTCGCAGTAACAGAAAGGGGTAGATGTGAAAACAAACTTTCAAAAAGTTAAAATTACCGCAAGAATGACATTTCTAACTCTATACTGTCGGCAATCATAGCCATTTGAGAAATCTCTAAACAGAAAAATAAATCAGGCGATCCTGCAGATTTTGGTATAAGCAGACTCCCTTGTTTATCATATTATAAACCCATCTGGATGCTTCGTTTGGAGACAATTTGCCAGCAGCAAAAAACAATCCCCCCTCCCTTCCCCCCCCCCCCCCCCCCCCCCGAAAATCAGATGATTAAATCATCAATTAGGAAACCAAAACAAATTAAAGCACCACCCCTTTAAGTGTGGTTGAGCATGACCTCAAAGATCGAAAGGAAAAATAAACATATTAGAATGGAGCTGTCTAAAAACATGTAAAGCAACGGTCTTAAACACTTCATTGACACCACACACATGCACAAACACTTTAATTCAGCCCTTAAATACAAGACTTACTAAGCAAAGATAGTCCCATTGTAACCAGCAATGCAACTTTCTATGATCTTCTTGCCAACAATAGAGAATACAGCTTCCTGTCAAAGAAAAATACAAGAGTAACAAGGTAAGTTGCACTTCTGAAAAATAAAGTGCCTCCTGCCAAAACTAATTTCATCAATATCCTGAAAAAAAACAACATGTTTACCAACCGGTCACAAGAAGATTTTGGAGTCAAAATTATTTTCTAGGGCCGACGGTTAACCTATAATCAGTTGCTTAATCACATGTAGCCAGTTCCAACACCTGTAATGCATCAGACTTTCATTCTGACCATGACCTCACCGGTCAGATACAAAAGGAACTGACAACTTTTGGAACAAAAGCATTTAGTGAAAATCTGACATCGTCCATAATAATTACCTGGGTGATATCTGCATCAGCAACATTGTCATAGGTGAAAACCTTTGGCTCTGGTTTTGTTCTCAAAATGACAGCATTATCTGCAGTATTGACATCTAATACTCTGGGTGCAAAGTCATTTTCACTTATGCTTGGATCTGGAGGTCTCACACGAAGGAAAATTTTTATAGAGTCTCCTTCCGATGAATTGCTGAAAGATAATACAAGAGCAATAATTAAAAACAAAAGCCTAGATGGAAGGGATCAAATTTCACACATTACCCCTTCAAAACACCAGAATACTTAAATAGCATGATTTTAAAATCAAACCATTTTGATAAACTCAATTATGGTCATGCTAAAACTAGCTGGAACACCAAAACACTTTAAAAAATTTGATACATTCTCTTATAATTTTATAGAAATCTGATGACAGTATTGACAGCAACCAGAAAAGTTGTAGAGATTGACCTATTGATTGTTAATGTTTTACCATCCTTTTGATATAATTTGAACCACCACGCGTGACTTCAGGGTACCACCATTGCATCACAATCTTTAGCTTTTACAAGCTTTATTCAAAACATCTCATTTTATTTTTCAAGTTCAAAAGAAAAAGTTAGACAAGTACCAACTAAGAGTATTGAACCTCGCCCAAATAAAACAAAAACATACAAAAAAGCAAAAATTATAACACTGAAAAAGTGTCATGCCCCCTCTCCCATCAAGAAAATGTGGGCTTTTTTGTGTAAAATATAATGCAAGTGTTCTTATGCTCCCATCAACACAACTTGGGAGTCAAAAACGCCAAAAACAAGAACAACAATCTACAATACTGACTCAGTAATTGCAAAACAATTATCTTTATGATGGTTGCAGCTCTAAAAGCATGAGCTGGAAAGAGTGTCCACTGATTCACGATGAGCTTGTTTAGTTTTTAGAAGTTAAGAAGCAAGACCAGTTCTCAAGAAATTGTTCAAAAATAGCATGCTTTAAAGAGTTAAAAATGTGCTTTGATTCTTTTCAAATTTCAACCAAGTAGTCTCTTCTTAAAACAAGACTATAAAATACATCCACCCAAATTATGCTGAAGCAATTGTAAAGAATACAAAACAGCAAACAAGGTTTCAAATCACTGAAATACTTTCAATACTGAATCAGAATTAGAATGCTTACAACCTTGAAGATGACAACGTGTCCATGATGCAGCAATCAGGATTCACACTTTGACTGACTAATTACGTAATCTGTCAAAAGAATATAAGATAAATCTTTACTGTCCAGATCCTGGCACATTGGTTTGGTGTTTCACCGCGTGCACACGTACACACAAACACACACACGCATAACAAAGAAAAACCGTCAAAATCACTCACTATGCCATGGTCAACACAACACACTGCTCAACTCAACTGCAACACAACAAAGTGGGCTCTGCCAATACAGCCAGAACTAGACGTAGTTCATGTAGATTTGTAGATTCTATCTAGATGAAAGATGATCTGTCAAAATACAAATTGTACAGAATTGTAGAAGTAGGGAAATGAAACAGTAAAAAATATAGTCTAGTATGTATGATGCTAATTTGTTTTGCATGGTAAAAAAAAATTAATCAAATTATTACAATAATTTCATAGCAACTAGGCTTACAGTTACAATTTGCACTCTGACACTGATAAAACTAAACAAAAACACATCATAAAATATAATATATATAATATATAAGTGATGATAGTGTCTGTGGTATATGCTAGTAGTACAGCCAAAGCTAGACCTAGATGATTTGTAACCAAAAAAAATAATTGTAGAGTCAAGACATTTGAGGATAATAAAATACAGTCGAGCCTGTGCAAGACGAAATCACAAGGGAGCCAGAAAAAAATCGTAGTGACTATTCGGACTCGAATAGACAAAAATTATGTTCGGACACTAAATTGAGTCCAGCATGAAGTCCGTTCCGACTTCTGACCCTTGTTCCTAAATATTTCCAGCATTTACAAAAATTTTTTCAATTATAAAGATAACAGTCCAGACATGAGCTTTAATAACCAGTTACTAGAGATGGGTCGGGCTCGCAAAATCAGCATCCGCGAGTAACTACTCACTGACACTACCCGCAAACAAGCGGATGGGTAACGAACCGTTCGCTTGTGAAGAGTAGTTTGCTACTCGCTACACATCGGACAGAGACAACAGTTCGTTTGGCGAGCAGGCGGACGGAGACTCCATGCATTCGAGCGGGCGCACAGACGGACGGGGAGTGAGTCCTTCTATTGCATATTACTTACACCCCCCCCCCCCCCCGAAAACAATCACCCTCCTGCCCCACATTGTAACTAGGCGTTCATGGCGGAAATTTCTCTACCCCCCCCCCCCCCCCAAAATAGGGCCTTTGGGAATTCTTTAAACTTTAAGCTTCGACTTCCCGATAATTGGAAGGTAAACAGTGTGCCCACACACAAGGTGAAAGGTTACACACATAGTAGTACTACATAACCAGCCTCTCTCACTCCCTGTGGCACCGCTAGTGGCTTGAAACATTAGGTCTAATTAACAAACAATAGACGATGGGTCTAATCTTGCATCGAGTATCTCGTTTGCAGCTTGCTAGAGTTCGTCCGTTCGCCCGCCCACTCGGTGAATAAAATTGTGGAGCAGAAACGAACTGACTTGAGGCGTGAGGTCTGCTGAGAGAGTCAAATTGTGGAGCGGACCCAAAAAACGAACTGTCTTGAGGTTTGCAGTTCGCTCTCATGGCCGTCCGTTACCCGCTCGCTCAGACTGAGTCCGCGAGTAACGAGCCCGTCCGTCCGCTCGCCCCAACTCTACCAGTTACTAGACCTATAGATCTAAACAGGTCCTCCCTGCATCATTTAGTATGCACAAAACGAGTAAGTCGAGCTGACCGTGCCGGGGGACAAAGTTAATTATGTCGACCAATGAGATTGCGCATAGCGATATCGCAACTCTCGGTCTGCGGGGGGAAGAGGCCACGGTTGTCGCTTTTGCGCGATGTGCTTTTTTCTAATTACAGAAAAACTAGATCTAGACGTCTCTAACACACAAAAAAAACAAATTAAAAATGTGGAAAGACAAATGGTGGTGGAATTAATGAAGACTGCCATTGGATAGATCTAATGACAGTGCAGTCTTTTGACTTCTGACACAATGTGACAATTACACAGCCCTAGTAGGCAATTCTAGTTCTAATTCTGGTTTTATGTAAAATCCCCCGACGATATTATTTCCTTACACTCACATAACTCACCAAGAAGCTGAGTCCGAATAAATAAAACATTTTTTTCGGACCTGAGTCTGAATAGATTATAAAAATTATGGAAATCCAGGAAGAGGCTAGCCGTACTGCTAGCCGTACTGCTAGACTGGTTAGCTAGCTGTACTTAAGTACGGCTAGACAGCTGGGTTAGCCGTACTTATTTTTAATATAATGATGGCTAGACTGACCATTTTAAAAAATAGGCCTACTATAAATTTTTAGTTTGCAGTACCTAAAGTATTTGAGACGAAACCAGGTGCCTTAATGACAGTGCATGTATTTTAAACCTTCTGTTTTCTAATGTTAATAGGGCCTAAGATAAGTACGGCTAGACTGGCAGTCTAGCCGTACTTAAGTACGGGTAGACAGCCATGCTAGCCGTACTTGGACGGCTAGACTGTCAGGCTAGCCGTACTTTTAAAATTGATTGCTGAATTGTAAATGAAATTTTTAGTTTGCAATGCCTAAAGTATTTGTATTTCAGACAGAACCAAAAAGTGTCTAACTGACTTGCATGTATTTGAACCAGAATAATTAAGATCTAGATCTAGATCTAATGAGACCTGTGTACTTGACAGATTTGAATCAATAGGGCCAAACCTAGATCTAATCTAAGTACAGCTAGACTGGCAGTCTAGCCGTACTTAAGTACAGCTAGACTCTCAGGCTAGCCGTACTTTCAAGTACAGCTAGTCACTTCAAAAAATTATATTCGGACTCGAGTCCGAATAGAGCAGGCCAAAAAATTCCATCTTAGTATTCTTAGCCAGGGGAATTTAGGGGGAGATGCAGAAGGTTTTTTTTTTCAGAGGCAGAGGCCCAGATGGTGGAATCAAGGGTCGCTTGTCCAGTTCAGCTGGCAAGCTGGGGTCAAAACTTTGCACCTCCCAACAAACAAGTGCTGTCCTCTCTGATAATGACATCATGTGTCAGTCAAACTTTTGAACTTTTGAGCATACTAATTTTACATCCCACTCAAAAGTCCCTTCTTTATTGCGTAGGCTGGGGTGGTTGCTTGTAATGTTACGGAAGTCCTTCCGAGGGATGGGGTAATATTAACCCCCAAATTACACCCCTATTCCCCTTCTTCACCTTGCTGCATAAAAGTTAGAGTAAACGTAACCAATTTGGTTGATCTAGATCTAGATCTAGATCTAGAGTTTTATTTCAAATCAGGGCTGAGCGTGCAAAGCATTTTGAACACCTCTATACTCTATGACAACACCGGCGAAGATGGAAAATGAAAAGCCAAGAAGATGGGAGTTCCGAGAAGGGGGGAGGGGGGTATCTTTTTAGACTTTTTATAGAAATATAAATGAGACAATGGTGTACACTTTGAGTGGCTCAGTTGTTCACATAATTAATTCAACAAGTTTTTACTATCAGATCTAGAATCTACATCGCCTGACAACTTAACCTTCTTCTCCTCCAGCCTTGTTTGTTTACTTTGGAGAACTACTGTGTGCAGTCCTGTTCACTGTTCCTTTGAATTCACCGCCGCTCTCGTAGATTTTCTCGCGAACTCTCGCGACCGTCGGGCGTTAGCACAGAGGGTAGCTAGATGGCAGTTGCTCGGATCCAGCAGTTCCGCTGGTGGGTGGTTCCCCCAAAGTTTCTAGGCCAAGGCACCGCGGTAGGCTCTTAGGCCAAGGCCCTGAAAAGGCCGCCTAGCCTAATACACGACATGATGTCTGCAGAACAGAATGTATTGTTTCCAGTTTGCACGATAGCAACTAGATATCTAGATTCTACTTGTCAAATGCCTTTTTGTTTCACGATAAACTAGGTCTAGATTGTACATTAATATCAAATTCTTTTTTTAAAACATATTATTTTAATTATACGCATGTATATGTAGCTAGCCTACTTTAGTTTAAATGCCCAAATTTGAAGCATGTATTATATTATCGGTACATGCCATGTACACAAATCTGAACATTGTTAATATTATGCTCTTGGTATTTTGTACCTGAAGTTCACGCCTTCAGGATATACAACTGATCACGGTTAATTTATACTCTCAAATGCCAAACAAATCACCTACTCACACGTACACGTACACGCACACACGCGCGCGCGCACACAGAGGGAGAGAGAAGAGGGGGGGGGGGGGGCAATAAAAAGCCTAGAGCCAGCGTGTACGGTGTCGTGAAGTGTGATAAAATAATAATGTAAAGGCCTAATAATAATAATAATAATAATAATAATAATAATAATAATAATAATAATAATAATAATAATAATAATAATAATAATAATAATAATTATAATATTAATAATAATAATAGACTGGCATAGCTGAAACGTAATTTTTATGTACTGTAATTATTATATTATTATATTGGTTGAGGAAAGTAAAAAAGGGGGAGGGGGTGGATATTTTGTTTGTAGTACCGGTATATATTATATTGGCGTGGTGAGGGGTGGCGGGGTCTTTTTAAAATTAACAACAATAATTGTTCTTTGTTAGGAGGGGGCGCTTGGGGTCTTAATTTATAATCATATTATAGTCTATATCATATGAAGAGCAGATGTATTGCCAAGGGCATCATTAGAAAATAATACACTGACACTGGGGATCGACATTAATACATGTAGCCTAGGCATGAGCTATAATCATTTCGACCTCTTCAACTTCAAAGCACAGACGGACTCTTGTGGGGCCTTCAATTCCCGAAAACAGCCATCGACGCACTGGATTATAATTGACACCACGACGCAGCATATGGGCCATGGGTACAAAATTTGTAGCCTACTTTTTCATAGAGCTAATGTAACAAATAAATCTCACTGGTTGTGTGGTCTTTTGTCTTAAACTTGTATCACAATCCTTGACATTAAATGCTGTTGAAACCACGGGCCTACAAATCAATGCTACTATTGGTGCAAAAATCGGGATTTTCCAAGATTTTGGCTGAACGCGCCTCTGTCGCGGATCGATTAAAAAGAAAAAGAAACAAAAAAATAATAACTTAATTATCCCCAAACGCCAAACATCAATAATTATAAGCAATAAGTGAACTGTGTAAACTTGTACTTTTTAACTAGCGCATCAAATGACAATAACGATATCCGAGCCCCATCAAATTATTCGCACTAATTTAACCTTAAATACGATGTTTACACGTCTGCATTACTCGGAATAAGACTAGGGCTGTACGTAGCCTACATAATTATAACAAGGTAAAAGACCTATTCAATAAAAGACCCAAGCCGAGGTCATAAAGGGGGTAAATGTAAGTTTCCTAGTCAGGAAGATCTCGACTGTTCTCAGTCTCAGAGACAATAGAGTGCACAAGCGGCGTTATCAGCAGATTGTATCGGAAAGCTGACTCCCCGCCAAGAATGTGTGCCGAGAGCTTATTACGTTTTAGGTTCCGGGGGACAATGTTTACACTGACCGAGTTCGTGTACAATATAAGTGTATTGGCGGGTTTGGTCACTCATGCTGGAGTTATTCATAGTCATCAGCTGTTTCTCCGCACGTGATGTGATTATGCTAGCGAGGTTATAAATAGCAGTCGCTGAGTTTCTTTCTTCAATTCATCAATAACGTTTGTATCGTTCGGAATTGTTTCTCTCTACACTCGTGATCAATAAATATATAAACACAACATGAAGGACATTCTGTTGCAATGCGCAAAAGTTCTTTGGGACTTTTCGAGAGTAAACCATGTACTGAAGAAGGTGAGTAAAACTATAACGCTGTTGGCAATTACTCGACCAGACTATTGACATTTCTTTTAATTTCAAACATTTGCTTTGTTTGTAACCCACGCTTACATTGACATACAATTATAATGTTCTCGTTCTTCGTCTTAGTTTTTTTCGTTTTAATTAATAACCATGTCCACAACACTTAAGGAAAAGAGATGTATTTTTGGACGCCTTTTAAAACCGCTTTCGAAGATGTAATATTAATAGTAATGACAATGCATGTAATAATCATTTTTTAAAAGCGCTTTCATCTCATCATTGTGTGTGGGTGGCCTTGATCTACAAGGTTTGTGTAGCAGCCTATGTGTATACACCTGTTTGTTGTTGTTGCTTTTTTTTTTTGCACCGAATTGTAGGCCTATAAGTGAATTCTAACATTTTTCTCAAGAATTCTTCTTTTCCTACCTATCTAACTCTAACCACTGGTTATCCATTTTTATTTTTTATCTTGAGCAACCTTCTAGCTCACACGGACATACGAAACACGCGCTCGAGCGCGCTTACACACACAATGGGAGCGATGACATGCCTGTTCTCTCTCTCTCTCTCTCTCTCTCTCTCTCTCTCTCTCTCTCTCTCTCTCTCTCTCTCTTCTC